>NC_058161.1:21407743-21418654 GCF_020080835.1 Cotesia glomerata | reverse complement strand
CAAAACATCATCAGTGCAATTTTAAGCACCTAGGTATGGAATTAGCGCGAAGTTGCACGGATGGCGTTCAGGATCTACCGTTTTACTAATTTTTTTATTTGCTGTACGATTGTTTTTCTTCAAGTTACAATCTCTCAAACAACCCACAAAAATTTGGATTTTTTTCTTGCTCCCTTAATTTTTGTGAGAAGTGTACTCGATATGAATTTCTATTTTAAAGCTTCTTCTGATCTATCGCTGAACGTAAATGTCACATAGATGTTTAAAAACTAATTAAAAAAATTCCACAGGCGTACTATTGGATAAAATGGAAGATTCTGAGCGAAAACTTAAATCAATCGAAGAAGGATTTGACCCAAGCCGGAAAAATACAAAAAATTTAATTTCAAAGGGAATCATGAATGAAGCCGGTGAAAAATAAGAGCAAAAGGCAATTTCCCTGACATTTTATTTAAAACAAATGAGTCAAATACTACAAAAAAGAAAAAATAATTTTCAGGAACCTAGTGATGGGTCAGCTTCGGAAGAAGAAATCGAGGAGCCAAAACAAGGTACTCAAGGAACATGTGCTTGAACAAAACTCTTAAGTTAGAGTCTTGTGTAAAACCCATCGGTACTCTGATAAAAAAAAAACTTGATTCAAGTGCAAAAATCTTGAACCAAAAATATCATATTCAAGAATAGTATATTACACACCTAGGGAAGTAAAGTAAGAAATGTCTCAGATCACATGTAATTGTTGGTCGAAGCGAAGCCGAGGTCAACAAACATGTGATCTGAGGCTTTCTCATTTACTTCCCGTGGAGTGAATACTATTTTTTGCTCGACGAAGGCAGGAAGCGGCAACTTTGTTTTGCGCAGCGGGCCGAAAGTTGACACTTTCTGCCCGTCGACCAAAAAAAAAATTTAATTTGACTCAAGAGCAAGAATCTTGAACCAAGAACACCAATTTGAAAAAAATGAATTTCTTGAGCCAAGAAGAAAAATTCTTTAGTCAACATATAATTTTTGGTTCAAGAAAATATATCTAGACTCAAGAATTTTTCCTCTTGGCTTAAGAAATTCATTTTCTTCAAATTAGTGTTCTTGATTCAAGATTCTTGCTCTTGAGTCAAGTGAAATTTTTTATCAGTGTAGAACAGCTGACTTTTTAAGCTCGGAGAGCTCAAAATAACACATAAATTATATTTTTAAGCTTGAATAGCTCAAAAACGTCATAAGTGCAATTTTAAGCGCTTAGATATGGAATTAGCGGGAAGTTGCAGAGATGGCCTTTAGGGTCAATCGTTTTTCCAATTTTTTTTTTAAGCACCAATAATATATTGATAACTATAATATTATATTGTATAGATACATTTATTAAACATAAGGTTGTTTATTTACAGATAAATCTCTCATGTTTGGAACCAATGAACGGACAAAAAGAATAAAAATAATTTCGAATGAACTCATCGCTCTACCCGGTAATTACAATATTATGACAAAACTTAAATATTTCATATTAATAAATAAGTAAACTAATAAATAATTTATTTGTATAAACGTTAATGAGCTAATAAAAATAGAAAAAGTAGTTATAAAAATATTTAAAAGCTCTCAGAAACATTAAAAAAATACATAAATGTACGTACATTTAAGAGCAAAAATTTTAAGGAAAAAAAATGTCCCGATAAGTCAATTTTTGAAAAAGTTAAGAATATTTGAAAATAAAAAAATAATTTATTTCAAAAATTAGTGATCACTTTTTAGTTGGATTAATAAATTTAAAGAAAATCTTAGAAAAGATTTTAGGATGACGGAAAAAATATAATTTTTTTCAGCGCTAATGTACTTCTTAAAACACTTCAAACTCGAAAAACTAGTGGATGTTAAGAAAATTTTTAATTGCAATATCCTCCAATCGAATCAATAGATTTTCATGAGGATTGTAGCATTTGACTTACAAGGGGAGGATACGACCTTGGGGAAACGGATTTGGATAATCTTTGACGCAGTGATAGTACACCATGTGGGTATACTACCTCTGAAATACTAAAGTGCAATACTCAAAAATGGCTGAGAAAAACGCACTCAAAGTTTACTCAGCACTATAATATATTAATAGGTAAATAATTGATACATTAAATTATTCTTTAATAAAATATTTTTTTATTTTCAACTTCATTTCTATAAATTATCTACACAGTAAAAAATATTGTGTAAAATCAACACAGTTTGTGTATTAAAAACGGTTGACACGAAATTTGTGTTGAAATTTTGACACAAACTTTGTGTAACCCCTTTTTAACACAAAGATTATGTTAAAATATCGCTACAAGAGGGCGCAAAGAATCCTACACTTTTAAAGTGTCAATCTTAACACAAAATAAATGTTAAATAATTTTATTTATTCTAATCAACTGTTTTATACCTATAAAATAATTTTTTTTTATTTCCTCAACTGTAGTCAATAATATTTAGTAAAAAAAAATTTTTTTTTTATTTACATTTTATTAAATCAACAGTTATTGAATGTAAATAATTGCAGGTAAAATTTTAAATAATTAAATCGAAAAACAATTTATAGATTTTAGAAATGAAGCAGCAAATTAAAAAATATAATTGTCTTTGTTATTTAATAATATTAATTATATTTTCATATTAGATTATATAAGAATATTAGATTATAAGAAATAATTAGTTATAATGAAGATTAATCTTTTAAAACAAGGTTGTTAAACGTAGCAGGCAAATTTAGTTTGGCTCAAACTTTAGTATTTTTCCACTCCAGAATAAACATGACAGTCACTTTTTGACTTCGATTTACATCAAATTTTTTAATGTTAGATGAATTCCCACTTATCTAAAAAAAAATAAAACTTACGTCAAAATAAATTTTAGTATTGTATACTTGGTATAAAAAAAAAAAAAATTAATAAAAACAAAAATCACTAACTGGCAGTTGAAAAATTCAGAAATTTTAATTTATAATAATCATAAATTTTACAGAGAATATTTTTTTAATATCTACTATTAAGAGTACTTAATTTTATGAAAACAAATTTTAAGGTTATCTTTGAAGAAAGAAAGTTTATCTACAGTATTCAGAAATTTCAATAATAAATAAATAATCACTCACCGTTGATTACATCAATTTTTTTGTTCGTATTATAAACTCACTTTATCTTTAATTTTTCGAATAAATAACTCTATTATTAACACTCAAAACACCAACAAGATAGATGCCAATGATGACGCTCACTTTGTGAAAACGGTTGCTGCGTAAAGTAAAGAACCGACGCGCTGTTAACACAAAGTTAATGTTATATTGATGGAGATTTTGACACAAACTTTGCGTTAATTCCACGGTAACATACAAAATGTGTTAATGAAGAGTGTATAACACATTTTTTATGTTACAAAATAAAGTAACACAAACTTTGTGTTATTTTAACACACTACAATTTTTAACACAAACCGTTTTCGACACAAATACACAATATTTTTTACTGTGTACGGTGTAATCATGAAATATTTGTAATTCATGAATAATTCTTATAACTCTCATATTCATTATAAGTTTAACTGAAAAATATATACCTGCGCCAGACAATAAGAAGGGTCGAATATGGTATGAGGGTACAATAATTCTTGTCCTCGAGTTATTGTAAACTGTACATCGATTCGAGCTCTGTTGGCCCACCGGAAGAATAGTCATGTTGTTGTCCTTGAACCTATGTTAGTCCCACCACTTTTTCAGAAGCTTGACTATAGCAGTTAGTTTCTGAATTTCGACACGAACAGACGTATTTGTGCAGTGAAATTTACTTTAAAAATTGTTTTATAATTTATAAAATGTCATCAAGCGAAGCCAGTTCTTCTCATGGAGATGAAAACACTCCTGATACATCCTTAAATAGTGATTTATCGAAGCAACGGCTGAAAGATGGAGTAGTGTATTATGAAGGTTTACTTCTTGAAAGTGATTTAATTGCAAAAACATCTTCTGACACTCTATCTGAAGATGCTATGTTGATTGGTAGAGAATTATATGATAATACGTTAGATATGTTAAATAAAAAGAAGTTCGTAAGCGATCAAGAATTGATTCATGCTCAAGAAGAATGCCCAGACGGAAATTTTGAAGCAGTAGAAGATAATTCAGTTGATGACTATGTTCCAGATGAAAAAAAAAACAAAAAATGATGGATTATATTCCTCTGGAATATAAAATTAAAGTTTTAAACATAGCAAAAGCTCACCCTTCATGGAAACTAGAGACATTACAAAAAAATGGATGTAGTCATTTGAAGAGAATGGATCATTTGAAAGTATGGGAAAAAGATGTTGAACATGGTGGAACTAAATTTGATAAATATCATGTGATTGATTCTTGGACGTATGACCGCTTCGTCGAGGCAAGACAAAATTATCAACAAGTGACTACACGAAATTTGCAGCAGTGGGCTTTAGCTGCAGCCAGCCAGTTTCCTAATCTTCAATTTACAGCGTCCGACCCATGGGTAAAAAAATTTAAACAAAGACACAACATTCGTCAACGTAAAATTACAAAATTTATAACAGACAAAGAAGTTCACACCATGCCAGAAATTATCGCCTCTGCAGAAATGTTTCGCATTCAAACAAAACAATTGATATCTAACTTCGATAGTGACTTCGTTATTAATACAGATCAAACAGGTATATAAATTTTCTAACGGTAAACTAATTATTTTTTATTCCATTATTAAATTTAATCGAAGTTAATCATTAGATTTTTTAAAATTCATATTTTCAGGATGTCAATACCAATCAATGTTTAATAGGGCACTGACGGAAAAAGGAAGCAAAACAGTGTTTGCAAAAGTACAAGACATGACCAAGGTGTCACACTCATATACTGCACAATATAGCATAACATTATCTGGAAAATTACTACCACATGTTTTTATTTGTTTGCAAGAGCCTACAGGTGATTTTGGGCCAAGAATAAAGAAAAACGTAGAAGAATATTTAAAAAAATACAAAAATGTTATTGTCGGATCATCAAAATCAGGAAAACTGACAACTACTCTCTATAAAAATTTTCTAGAGAAATGTTTAATGCCATATGTTCAAAAAAATAAATTTCTTTTAATTATTGATTCGTGGACAGGACAAGTGAAGCCAGAATCATATGATGAAATATTTCAGGATGATAAAAAAATGCCTACATGCACATTTAAAGTTATACCTCCAAAATGTACTCCGTTAGTTCAACCATGTGATGTCTATTTCTATAGATAAGTGAAAAATTTTATCAAACGATTGCAAAGTACCGCTGAACTTCTAGACAAGTGTGACAGGGAATTTGAATTCCCGCGGGACTTAATTTTTTGATTATCGTGTCGCGGTGAGTAGGAGCTACTCTTTAACTTCGGAGCGCGATGAAGTAGTTGTACGACTCGTCACCGGGTCGTATGTATCGCTGAGTTCCCACCGCTGTCCCCGGAAAATGAAGCGCGGGAGCGAAGATAGGAAAGTTGGAGAGCACGAGGAGAGGTTATAAAAACGCCGGGTGTTGTGTCAAGGCTCTCTTTCTTCCGGTAAAATTTTGCGAGTACGTTGGGTAACTGTGTTCCAGCGTGGGATATTTTTCTGAGACAAGTAAGTAGTTGATTTCTTAAGGCTTCACGAATGGAACGAAGCGATTAAATTTTGTTGTCTGGTATTTTGTTAAAAATTACTTGTCGTTAGGCCATTTGGCTGACGATCTTCGTCTTATTCGTAATATTTATTTACTGGAATTTCTAGGATAAATTGATCGAGGATAAGAATGGGAGCTGGGTGAAATTTGGTGACACGAGTTTCTGGAGCTTTGGAAGTCAGCAGGCACAGTGGAGCTGATCCCGTCATTTTCTTTCTACTGGGAAAAGATTTCATCGCTGGAGTACCGGTTTCAGTTGTCAGGTATTCTGAGTTATTTTAGGCCAAATTAATTAATAATTTAATTAAGAGGCCAAAATAATTAAATTTAATTTTCTTGAGCGGTCATCTTTTTATTAGCAAATTCGTACTTTAGTTTCTATCGTCAAGGTCAAGTAGTTAGTTTTGTCGCTGGACTTTTATATTTAATGGATAAATTGTTAATTTATTGGTAAAAAATTTATTAGTAATTTATTATAGGCCTGTTGGCTATGATAAATTAATTTTAGTTAAGAATTTTCGAGACAGAAATTAATTAAGAAATATCGCCTAGAATTTATTTAAGGAGAATTAAGAATTGAAATTAAGTTAGTGAAGGTCATTCTATAATGCTCCACGGTGGTAATTTTGTTGAGACGTTTTAGAATTTCAGAGTTGAATTTAAGAAATTGTGTTAAATTAGATTTAGGCCGGTGGGCTAAATTTAATTAATTTAGTTAATTTAGCGAATGTATTTATTGAGAAATTTAGTGAATTTAGAAAATTGATTACCGAACTTGTTAAGAAAATTATGTAGTGAACTTTGTTAAAGATTATTTAGTGGAGATCAAGAAATGAAATAAATCAGTGGGTTTAGTAGAATAAATTGATTGATAACTTTAGTAGAAAATTTAGTGAGTTGGAAATGAATTTAGTTAAGAAGATGTATTAATGAATTTAATGAATTAAAATCGAAGGTCAGAATTTTGTGTTAAGTAATTGTTAGGCGTAATTTTGGAATTTTGGAAAATACGAAGTTTTGAGAAGTTTTATTGGGTAAAATATGTTGGTTGTTATTCCGTCGGTTGGACGAGGGTTCAAGAAATTAAGAATCTAGATGCGTAATGGTCTATGATTGAATTAGGAAATTAAAGATAGATGCGTAATGGTCTATGTTGAGTTAGGAAATTAAAGATAGATGCGTAATGGTCTATGATTGAATTAGGAAATTAAGGATAGATGCGTAATGGTCTATATTGAGTTAAGAAATTAAGAAGATAGATGCGTAATGATCTATAGTTAAAAGAATTTAATGATATTTAGTTGTAAGTTTTGGCAAGTGCCTGCGTAGGTGAGAGGTCCTCACAATTAAGTAATTGGTAGGTTAATTTTAAGGGCAATATTGTTAAGGAATTTTGTTAATATTAAATTGTTTACATTGAATAAATAATTAAATTGTTAATAATTGTTTCTCAGTATTAATTTTTCAGCCTTTCTCAACTTCTCACGACCCGATCTTTCCTTCTCATGCTCCCCGGTTTCTGGGACACCGAGTATAAAATCCCAGTGGCGCCCTTTTCAAAGAGGAAAGGGGTGACCAATTGGACAGGGCTAAACACCCCGTTACACAAGAATTATGAAATTCATTCCCGAGAGGATTGCATAAAAATTCATTCGATTATTCATCATCAATTGTCAGCGCCAATATTTCGAGACATGATGGAATAGGCCTGGTTCGCCAGCGGGCTTTGTGACACAAGAAATTTTTTTACTAATGTCAATGATGGGTGTTTCTCATTAGACCGTTTAAAAATACCGTGTCATTGTAAAAAAGCAGCATTTATTTGTTGTTCTTGGTGTAGAAAAACTTTTTGTTTTGAATGTTTTTATCATAAGTATCACTCAGGATCATGTAATAATATCTCATAATACGTAATTATAAAATATTGCTTTAATTAATTAAAAAAATGTATAATTTTCCATTTAATTTTCGACTTATTATTTGTTTGTACCACCGCAGATAATTTATAGAAATGAAGTTTAAAATTGAAAAATTTTTTATTAAAGAATAATTTAATGTATCAATTATTTACCTATTAATATATTATAGTGCTGGGTAAACTTTGAGTGCGTTTTTCTCAGCCATATTTGAGTATTGCACTTTAGTATTTCAGAGGTAGTATACCCACATAGTGTACTACCACTACGTCAAAGATTATCAAAATCGGTTTCCCCAAGGTCGTATCCTCCCCTTGTTAGTTTTTTAAGCACGAGAAGATTTTTTATTACTTACCAAACGATTCGATTGTAAATTTTAAAGTGTATTAAAAAACCAGTTGGTTTGATTATAAAAAATTAAAAATCTCACAAATGATTCGACTGACTTTGACGAATTTAGCGACGTTAAACGAAATTTTTTAAGCACTAACAATAAACTTATTATGTCAAAAGCGATCTAATAATAAATTTCGAAGTTATTAAAAAATAAAAAAACTTTTTTCTAAATTTACCATCAACAATGTCACAAACTTTGACAACAATGTCACTTTTTTTAAAATTTCTAAACATCTTACTAGGATTAAAGTCCGCATAGATTACGACATTAACATGAATCAAAATTTACAGATGAACCTACTACGACGAAAGAGATGATCGAAAATGTACCGGAGATTAAGCCTCTAAAGAGAATTGCTATTCCAAGAAACAAATTAATCTTTCTGAAGCTTAATCAATTGGAAGAATTAAAAAAAAAAAAAACAGCAAATCGGTTGAACGTGCAGGCTGACATTCGAAAATACACACAAAAATATTTATCGTAGATTTTTATTCAACTACCGCACAATTGACCTGTATGTTTAAAGATCCTTAACTAGAAAAATTCTAAATTCCATGTTATTAGCACTATTATTTTAGTTAATCTAAAAACTAGTGCAAATTAATTTTGTATTATTATTATTATTATTATTATTATTATTATTATTATTATTATTATTATAAGATATATAAATTTTACTAAATTTAAACAAAAATAATTAATTTTAGACAATAAATGTCTTAGTATAAAAACATTTAATGTACTATTTTTTTTTTGGTCATGGGCCGTTTTTTGTGGAAAATGGGTACAAATAATTAGTGCTTATTCCACTCTAGAAAATAAGTAGTAGGCCTTGGCTATGCATGTGCATGTGAGCAAGAAGAATATATGACCCCTTCGGACGAGCAATATCTTCTCGACCATCCAATTATTTAATTCAGTCATGGCCCGTTTTTTTGAACAAACGGGCAAACACAAGTAGTGCTTATTCCACCTCGAAAACGTAGTAGTAGTAGGTCTCGGCTATGCATGTGTGAGGGAGAGAAGAATATATGACCAGTACGGATGGAAAATATTTTCTCGACCATCCGATTACTTAATTTAGTAATGACCCGTTTTTTTTGAAAAAACGGGAAAATATAAGTCGTGCTTATTTCACCTTCAAACGGAAGTAGTAGGCTTTGGCTATGTCTGAGTATGTGGGCGAGAAGAATATATCACCGCTTCGAACGGGAATAGCACTAGTCGATCTTAACTATTTTTTCGCTTGTGGACGAAAATAATATATAAACAGTCCGGACGGGAAGTATCTTCCCGACCGTTCGATTATTTAATTGTCATGACCCGTTTTTCTAAAAAAACGGGCAAACATAAGTAGTGCTTATCCCACCTCGGAAAGGCAGTAGTGGCCCTCGGTTATGCATGTGTGAGTGGGAGAGAAGAATATATGACCAGTCCGGACGAGAAATATCTTCCCGACCGTCCGATTATTTAATTTAGGTATGGTACGTTTTTTGGAAAAACGGGCAAACACAAGTAATGTTTATTCCACCGCGGAATAGCACTAGTCCACCTAAACTATTTCTCCGCTTGTGGACGAAAAGAATATATGACCGCTCCGGATGGGCAATATCTTCCCGACCATTCGATTATTTAATCTAGTCATGACCCGTTTTTTTTAAAAAACGGACTAACCCAAGTAGTGCTTATTCCACCGCGGAAGAGCACTAGTTGGCCTCGACTATTTCTTCGCTCATAGGCAAAAAAATTTATTACCAATTTGCACGAGAAATATATTCTCGACCATCCGATTATTTAATTTAGTCATGCCCCGTTTTTTTTCGGAATAATGAGCACTGATTATAAATGCCCATATAATCTTAGATAAATATTGATGGGCCTTGTCCACAACGATAAGGTTAGACTGATCTAATCCATAGCTGTATAATTTCATGTAATATTCCTGTAGAATTCAATGTCATGCACCTGGTGCATCAGACCAGGTCGGAATCAGTACATGTTTTTCAGCCTGATGCTCAGTCCTCATCACATAGCTTAAAATCCAATTTTTTTAATTTTAGGACACGTGGCGCCATCTCTTAGAATTTTATGAAACTGTTTTATCATTACCGACAAATAATAAAACTTCTGTCGGAATTTTTATAATTCGGCAGATTTATAGATGCCCGTTAACACTATCAAGGAACGACACGCCTAATAATAATATTCGACACCGCCGTCGATTCGCAGCTCGCAATCAAACCTCAAGTTTAACAAACCAGTACAAACTTTCAAAAATTGCCGCAATAAACTTATTTAATAATAATTCATTAAATCTTTAACAAAAGAGAATAAATCTGCGCTCAATTTTATTATTAATAATTAAATAATTAATGAAGTAAATGAATCAAATGATTAAATCATCGCATTTAATTAGTAAATAATTGATGTTAATGAAAAAAAAATTTTACTCTTCACTCTCAATTTAATTAATAACGATTAATTAAATAATTAAACCTAATCTTCAAATCGCTGAATTTGATTGGTAACTAATTAAATGTTAAGCAAAAATCATTAATCGCCGAATTTAATTAAATAATGAATAATTAAATCTCTAAACCAACAATAATCACTTGCCGAATTTGATTTATAGGAAGAAGAATATATGGCGAGGCTTTCGCCTACCTCCGAAGAGGCCGTTTCCTGGGCTCAAAAGAGCTATACACGCACGTATATTTGTCCTACTCCCACCATAACGAGAACACAGCCCAGTTCGCGGACAAGGAAAAACCGCCGTTCTCTTGTGTTTATACACATTCATTGAACAGCTGCAAGAGTTGCGTATAATTGTAAGTGTGTGCAACTCTCATCGACTCCTCTGGCAACTCATTCCCTGTAGGCAGTTCGAGATGTCCCTACTGAATACGTGCAGTATCCAGCGGGGTCCACGGGGA
>NC_058161.1:21380045-21407643 GCF_020080835.1 Cotesia glomerata | reverse complement strand
TGTACGATTCATCAAAACGTGAAGCATGGATGCTTGAAAGTAATTATCAAATTAATTACTAAGTTTATAAAATGCGTGAATTTTAAGTTTACTAAAATTACTGTTATTTTAGGTGCAAATATTTATTCTTTGACAAGGAACACAGAAAAGCCCATTAAACACTATTTACAGCGATTACTTTGAGCATGATTATATGTGAAAATCCATCTTTTCAGTGTTGCTTTTTAGGTGGATGTAAAAACTGTCCTTGGGTCGATGAGTTGAGTAAAATTTTACTAAAATGTTTTGAGGACCTGGAAATCGAGAATATTGGGCATATAAATATTGGATATCAAAACCGAGAAGTAGTTTAGAAAACTATTATTAAGCCTACAGAAGAATTTGTGGAAAATTTTTTGTAGTGAGTTAGAAATTCTTCTCTACCTCATTCGTTCATTGCTGGGCGAGCAAGCCCACTTCTTGAAGACATTGAAAGAAACATTGAAACCAAACGAATACGTGTTATTATTTGTGATTTTGCAGAAAATTATGCTCTCGTAGTACAAAATGCGGCAGCTGGTTTTCTTTCACTGGAATAATAATCAGGCAAACAGTTTTTCCAGTCGTTATTTTCATTATAAAAGTAAATAACATGTAGCCTGAACAATAAAAGTTTAGTAATTATTTCAGATTCTAACAAACATGATGCCGTTGCTGTTCATGTTTTCATCGAAATAATAACTGATTACGTGAAAAGTCTTCCTGAACGTTGTAACAAGATTTATTATTTTTCTGATGGAGCTCCCTCAACAATTTAAAAACTTTAAAAAACTTTGTAAATTTATATTACCAATGAAGATGATTTTGATATTCTTGCCGAATGGCAGACATTTTTTGCGACTGCCCATGGGAAAGGTCCGTGTGATGGAATCGGTGGTATTCTCAAACGACTTGGTAGCGAGAGCAAGTCTCCAACTCGCGGTAGACAAACAAATAACGACACCAGAAGAACTTTTTGAATGGGCTTCTGCACCGGATAACTTTGCCGAATATTATAGTGAAGTTTCTCCCCCAGAAATAAAGATTATGACAACAGCAGTAAATGATTTAAATGATCGATTTTTGAAAACGAAACTGATTACAGTGAAACTCAACAACTACATTGTATAATTCCGGACAAAAATGGTTGTTTACTAGTTAAAAAAACTTTTCGAATTCGAATGAACACAGAATTTTGAAAAATATTTAAACGACAGAGAGAAAAGCAATTAATTTTTAGCTGCATCAATTATTGATCTTACTAATTACAGTCATCGATGAAGCCTCTAAATTGTGAATGTAATGCCGTAAAATCGTTGAATTGTATTTTCATCTCATTAAATAAATAAAATTTATGAAAAAATTTTTTTCCATTTTTGAAAATTCTACTACCTTTTTCAATTGAATAAAAAAATAGAAAGAGAAAACGGCCCAATTCCAAGTTCTACAGGGATAACTGTGGAATTGATTTAAAAGTTTTATTTTTAGGAAAAAATTAAAAAAAAAATGTCGAACTTCGAAAAATCATTGATTTTTGGTCAAAAACTGAAAAATTCCATATGTATTGACTTACATGTACTTTTTAATATTTTTTATCGGAAAGTACATCTAAAAACAAAAATTTTAAAAATAAAGGTATTTAAATGTTTAGTTTTGAAAAAGTTATGGCTATTTGGTGCCAAAAGCCATTTTTTTGAAAAATTCAAGTAACTTTTTGGAGTTAGGTAAAAAAATTCAAAAAAATTCTGAGAACCGTTTTTTATAGGGTAGAAAAGGATGGAAAACTTTCGGCCAAATCGAAAAGGGTCGGGGTCAAAAGTGGTCGATTTGGCATGGAATACCCCATAATTATATATAGAACTATATATAATCTTGCTTCGCTGTATATTGCTCCATATATAGTCTATATATATAAAAGAGGATGTTTGTATATATGTCATCGATAAACTCAGAAACTATTTGACCGATCATTATGAAAATTGGTATGCTTATGTATTTTATCACGGAGAAGGTTTATATGCTATGCCCATTGATGTAACTCGCCACCAGGCGGCGCTGTCAAGTATCGACTTCCGCCCCGTTCAACCGATTGTCATAAAAATTGGCATGACCATGTATTTTTCTATGAAGAAAACGAACATGCTATGTCCATTGATGTAACTCGCCACCAGGCGGCGCTGTCAAGTATCGACTTCCGCCCCGTTCAACCGATTCTAATGAAAATTGGCATGCTCATGTATTTTATTATGAAGAAAACGTACATGCTATGTCCATTGATGTAACTCGCCACCAGGCGGCGCTGTCAAGTATCGACTTCCGCCCCGTTCAACCGATTGTCATAAAAATTGGCATGACCATGTATTTTACCGCAGAGAAAGTAAATATGATGTCCATGTTATTAAATATCACCATCATATAGCGCTTCAATGCATTAAGTTCTATAGCGATCAACTGATTTAAAATTTTATATGCGGCAATGAATGCAATAAAATGTTTTCTCATTAAATTCAATGAGTTATTTTACAACTTATATTAAATAAGAAAATAAAAGAAATAACTAACCTTCATTTGTAAACAAAAAAATATAATTTATTTAAAAATCAAATCAGCTAACTTCAAATATATCATTTGTTATTGAAAATAAAAATAAAGCAATAAAATAAAAAATAACTTATAATCTATATATATAAAAGAGGATGTTTGTATATATGACATAGATAAACTCGGAAACTATTTGACTGATCATTATGAAAATTGGTATAATTATGTATTTTTTTACGGAGAAGGTTTATATGCTATGCCCATTGATGTAACTCGCCACCAGGCAGCGCTGTAAAGTATCGACTTCCGCCCCGTTCAACCGATTGTCATAAAAATTGGTACGACCATGTATTTTTCGACGGAGAAAACGAATATGCTATGCCCATTGATGTAACTCGCCACCAGGCGGCGCTGTCAAGTATCGACTTCCGCCCCGTTCAACCGATTGTCATAAAAATTGGTATGACCATGTATTTTTCCACGGAGAAATTAAATATGATGTCCATGTCATTAAATATTACCATCAGATAGCGCTTCAATGCATTAAGTTCTATAGCGATCAACTGATTTAAAATTTTATATGCGTCAATGAAGGCAATAAAATGTTTTCTCATTAAATTCAGTGAGATATTTTACAACTTATTTTAAATAAGAAAATAAGAGATATAACTAATCTTCATTTATAAACAAAACATATAATTTATTTAAAAAACAAATCAGCTCACTTTAAATATATCATTCGTTATTTAACATCAATATTTGTCTGTCAAAACTAAACATAATTTTTTTTAAACCTGAACAAGATTTGCTGGAGTAATTTCAAATATAATTGGCTTCAGAACATCCGAGAACACAATTATTTTTTGCCCTCCGGGCGAGAAAGTGGCAACTTTCGTCCCGCTGCGCTAAACTAAATTGCCGCTTTCCGCCTTCGTCGGACAAAAAAATAGTATACACTCCTCGGGAAGTAAATAAGAAAGCCTCAGATCACATGTTTGTTGACCTCGGCTTCGCCTCGGCCAACAATTACATGTGATCTGAGACATTTCTTACTTTACTTCCCTAGGTGTGTAATATACTAATATGTTTACCGTCGAGAAAAATAATGTGAACTACTTGATGATGTTAAAGGAGTATTCTGAGGCTGTTCATTCTAAACTTTTATGAACGTCCGGGTAGAATATAAGTGAATTCGATGTATTACATATAAAGTCATAATTATAACTATAGAAAATACAAATTTGCAATCAATAACAACAATTTAAAATTGATTATCTCTTCTTTTTCTTAATTGATACGATTTTCCAGGTTATCCACATTTTACAATGCTCAAGCCTTGCATCGTACTTTGATCGCCGATGTTTGCGATGAGCCCGATATTTTTTGTATAGATCACAAAGTGGATGTTACACTAACTGATATGTTTATGAGTTTATTTAAAATTTTTCACCCGCTAGAGAGAGAGCTTGAAGAAAATGAACTCGAAGATGAATGATGGTTGACATATTGCGAGAATAGAATTAATTATTTACAATATATTAAAAATATGTACTTTGTTCAATACACTAAGCTTTAGCCCGGCGAAGCGGACTGGGTTCTGCTCAAGTATATATATATATACACATACATACAGACGTACCGACATCATCGTGAAAATAGTCAGGAAAGCTTCCTAGGACCTTGAAACGTCGAGATCCGATGAAAACTCGATTTTCGAAAAACGGGGTAAAACCAATAAATTCCCGATTTTTGATAATTTTCAATTTTCTTAGCGGGAAGTTAAAAATATTTTGACATAAACGTGACAACTCTATATTTTTCTGATCACTCTAATTCATAAATTTAACGATTAAATTAAACAACGAGAATATATAAGTAACAGTAAACATTTGCGTACGATTTCGATACAGTTAAGATAAAAATTATAGGTTACGGGTATTTTAGAATTAATTTCAATACAAAAAGGTTAAAGTCAAATCTGATATAGGGCGGCATAATCAGTTTCTATTATGATCTTATCCCGAAATGTAAATTTGGGACTAGAATTTAACAATATTTTTACCAATTAAAATTAGAATTATTTGACAATTTTCAAAAAATATCTTGTGGATTTTAAAATTGGAAAAAAAAGTTGAAACTTACGACAGTTCAAAAATTAGAGAAAAATTAATGTAACTTAATTATTAAAATTAATCGGTCAACGAAAAATTAATTTGCTAATTAATGTAACTATTATTTTAGGGTCACGGTTACTTTGAAAGTTTTCTAAAAAAAAAGAAAAACAAAACCATTAAGATTAAGAATTATTATCCTTCTTTCATTTTTAAATCATTAAACGACAGTAGAAATAGAAAAATCGTAAAATTGGCTTAAGCTTCAACTATGACCTTAAATAACTCAGAAACCGTTAGAGTTAGCAAAAAATCATAAGAGACCTTTTCTGTAAAGCGTTAAATTTGCGTTGAATTAGTGAAAATAATCTGTTCATTATTTCATGATGAAAAAAAATTTCAAAATATCAACAGAACTTTTCCCGTGTTATTTCAATTTAAAACTTTGGATATCGGGAGGGGGGGTGGTCGAAATGCAGGTATCGAGACGATTAGGCTATTGGCAACCTCTCATTTTAATATATAATTCTCAAATTATTCTTGTGAAGTTAACATCAAACTATGATAGGTCGAGTTTCACAAATTTAGAACAAGTTCTTTGGCCTAACTGACGACTAGTTTCAAGACACAAAGCTCTTTGCATGATCGATTACAGAGCTGTAAGCTTTGGATAGACCCTTAATAAAAATTTATTATTATTACTCTACGTTCCGATAAATTTTAAATTTATTTAATTTTTGCTAATTAATAATTAAATTGATGAATTATTACTCGAGTTATTTCGTAACAGAAATATCTCTAGATGAGAGATTTCTCGAACGTCAACGCAGTTCAGTAGACTAAACAGTCTACGTTGTGAGATTTGGACTGCGTTGATATTCTCATAGGGTAACTAACCTAAGATGCAACGTTGCTAAAAATTTATTATATAAAATCATTGTAAAAATTATCCAACAAGCATTCTGTCTTCAGAATTCATCTAAAGCAGTCAGTTCAAGGACTTAACAGAATATCTATCTCTGCTGGTCCAAGGCTGAACTGCCAACTCCTTATTGATAAATTTTGTTAATTATTAATCAATTAATATGAAAATTTATCAAAAGCCTTACCCAGGGTTGAGAGCACTTTTCAGCGTTCCACCCTGGTTCCATTACCTTGAGCGCTAGCCAGCGTTCAGGTATCCTATCCAATAAATATCCTAACCATTACCTAGTCCTGGTCTGGGCTGTCTGAATTATTTTTTCAGTAACCGAAAAAATAACACTGAGTAAAAAAATTACATCTTTCTTTAATAATAATTGTCAAAACCAATTGTAATTGTTATTTTTACCTAAATTTTCTCTGATGGAATGAGACCTCATACCGATAAAATATTATGGTGGAGAAATAACATTAAAGAATTAGTCATTATCCAACAATTTGGATCGGGTAATCTGGCATATAATATTAACTATCTTTGATTAAATAAATTTCAAACACTGATCTTCATATATTAAATATACATAAAGATTATTAGCATTTAAGTAATTTTCTTTAGACAGAAAAGAGAATAGTAACATTGGTAATTAGATTTAAGTACTTTTTGCAAATATATTTCGACTATTATTATTTACGACCACCGTGGGGACAGTTAATTGCCTCTCACCTATCTTGCAAGCTATATTTTAGTACTCATTATTCTCTAAGGTAAGGTTTGCAATTTCCTGCTAAAGAATAGCTGGCGTCCAAAATCGTGCACTAACCCAGCCTGAGGAAAAGCTGCGGGTTGCTTAGGAAGCTAAAAGTGACCTCCCAAGTCCCTTTATATTTTCCCGCTAAGAAAATTGAAAATTTTAAAAAATCGGGAAATTATTGTTTTCACCCCGTTTTTCGAAAATCGAGTTTCCATCAGATCTCGACGTTTTGAGGTCCTAGGAAGCTTTCCTGACTATTTCCGCGGTGATGTTATCGTGTCTGTATGTATGTATGTGTGTGCGCGCGCGCGCGCGTGTGTGTGTGTGTGTATAAATCTCTCATAACTTTTAAACGGATCATCCGATTCAATCGAAATAAGCGGCGTTCTGCCGCTTCCTTCGCTCCTTTGCTCCTAGAATTCTGTTTCTAGAATTCTGTTTCCTAGAATTCTGATTCTAATTTACAGAATTTGAGTCGATCAATTTTGTGAAATCTCAAAAATAAAATTTCCAAAAATTCGTTTTTTTGAAATATCTTTTAAACGGCTGAACTGATCAATTCCAAAAACTAATCAGCTCTTAACCTTAAAAAACTACGTCAATTGCCATCAGCTTGGTCAAAATCAGTTGGTTTGTTCGTGAGATATCGTTGTCGAAAAAAATTGAAACAAATGTTTTTTTCAGAATTTCTATGGAATTTTTAGTCTGACCAGTTTACGCTTAAAAATTTTTCAAAGAAGTCAAAAAACTGCGTTGAATGCCGTAAACCACGAGAAAATCAGTTGATTCATTCAAAAGTTATTGCGGTTTGAAAATTCAAAAAATAGTGTTCCATAAAACTTCCATTAGCCTTTTGAGTTCAAAGAGGTTAAAAGCACAGAACAGCGATTTATTTAAGCTCGGAGAGCTCAAAATAACACAAAAATTATATTTTTGAGCTTGAAGAGCTTAAAAAATAAGTGAATTGTTGAGCACTTAGGTATGGACGTTGTGGAAAGTTGCAGGGATGGCCTTTTGGGTCAACCGTTTTCCTAATTTTTTTTTTTAGGTTATTTTGTATTTTTATTCAATTATTGGGCGACCTGGACAAGGATATGTGACAACTGGCCTCTACACTGTCGATTGGAACTCTGTGTGTGTGTGTTTGCGCGTGCGTGCGTGTGTGTGTGTGTGTCTGTGTTTTTTTTTTTTTATTTATTAATTTTTTTTTCTCCTTTAGGGGGGGGGGGATCCGTTTTGCGGATTCCAGGCATAGCTGTTTGGCCTGGATATGTGACGACTCGACGCAGCATCATACTAAAACTCCACACTAACGCCCCTACTCACTAAACCCTAAACCCCTTTTCTTCTTACCTCTAATCCTTCATGGAAACCGCCGTCAGGCAATACTTCGTGAGGGGAGGAACTAGCTACTGCTCTTCCTTCTGGTGGCTGACGTGCTAACTTCTTTCCTTCTATCTTCTGATATTTGCTCGTCTTCTTTCGGTGGAACGCAAGTTTTTGAGGACTTTTGTTGCAAACATGTTGGTAGCGTTCCAGGCAGCTTCTGATGACAACATTGCTTCCGCTAGTGAATCTTGTTGCATTCTCTGGTTTAGGATCCTCTCCAACTCTTCACGCTATGGATCGAAATAAGGACATGCAAAGAAGACGTGCTCCGCATCTTCAGCGACTCCTGGGCAGGATAGGCACTTCGAAGAGTCATAGTGCTTAAAGCAGTGTAGATACTCTCCAAAACACCCGTGTCCCGACAACATCTGCATAAGATAGTAAGTGACCTCGCCGTCATTCCGGTTAAGCCAAATATCGATCCGAGGTGTGGTGGTGCGTCAACCTACCCTTCTCTGCAGCAACCCATTGTAGTTGCCATCGGCCTATGCTATTCTGCCGTTCTTCAATTCTTAGTTCTTTAGGGCTCAGTGCAGTTGATATTCTTCGTTGGTAAAGGGCCCGTCTTTCCTCTGCTAGAACTCTAAGAGGTAGGGTTCCGGCAATGACGAACACTGCTTCTTCTGCTATAGTGCAGAAGGCACTAGCTACTCGTAGGGCACTCAGTCGTTATACTGGTCCAGCTTTTCTCCATGATTCTTGGTTTTCCAGTGCATCAGCTCAAATGGATATTCCGTAAGTGAGCACTGATATGACTACTGATGATAATAGTAGCCTTCTGCTCTGCATTGGGCCTCCGATGTTAGGCATCAGCCGCGCGAGAATAGCCCTCACGACTGACGCTTTGGCACTGACGTGTTCCACCTGCTGCTTGAAGTTGAGTCGGGCATCCAGCATCACTCCGAGATAACGGACAAATGGTTGTGATGTGATTTCTTGTTCTTCGACTATCAACTTGATAGTTTCTACTGTTTTTCTACTGGTGATGAGCACTGCCTCGGTTTTATGCTTGGCTAGTTGCAAGTTCACCATGTCCATCCACAAATTAACTCGACTGAATGTAATAATATCTAATGCCATTTCTATCTTTACGAGGTGCTATGCAACGATCATGACAGCTACATCATTCGCATGTGCTACAAGTTTGACTCCCGTAGGCAATGCTATTCTCAGGAGGCCATTATACATGATGTTCCATAGCAGAGGACCTAAGACTGATCCCTGTGGCACTCCTCCGGTGATTTCGTACACTTCTGTACCGTTCTTCGTGTCATATTTCAGGACCCTATTCGTTAAGTAGCTCGCTACCATTCTGCAAAGGTATCCTGGTACGTTTTTTTCTTCTAGAGCCCGCATAACGCAGTCCCAGTTAGCGGAGTTGAAGGCATTCTTGATGTCCAAAGCAGCCACCACGCAGTATTTCTTCTTTCCACCCTTTTATCTCGTTCCGGCGATCACATTCTTGGCTATATCAACGACCAATTTGATCGCATCCTGAGCTGACCGTCCTTTTCGGAAACCAAACTAGTTCTCTGCCAGGAGTGGATTGACTACAGCCTCTATTCTGTGATAAATTATGCGCTCGAATATCTTACCAGTCGTGTCTAATATGCAGAGTGGTCGGTAGGATGACGGTTCTTCCGGCGGCTTTTTCCCCTTCAGAAGTAGTACTAGCCGTTGCTGTTTCCACTTCTAGCGAAAAGTCCCTTCCTTCAGGCATGTATAGTAAACGTCCAGAAATAATGTCGGTGCTGCCCTAAGCATTGATTTCAGGGCAATATTAGGGATTCCGTCCAATCCCGGCGCCTTATTATACTCGACTGCCCGCCTCTATCAAGTCCAACGTGATAGTTGGGATGTCTTCAGGCTTGAGCTGCTCCAACTTGTAGGTGAATACCGGCTGTTGAGAAAATAGCGCAGTAACAATCTTCTCTAGGAGCTGTCGACACGTAGGTGATCGCATTGGCTAGCATTTCAGGTGGGTCATAACCACCTTATACGGTCTGCCCCATGGATCTTTCTCTACTTCTTCAACCAGTTCCTTCTAGCAGCGTCTTTTGCTTTTTTTGATGGCTCTGTTCAGTTCTCGATGGGCCTTTTTATACTCTGCCAACAGCTCTGCAGAGTTAGGTCGTCTGTAGCCACGCTGAGACTTTCTTCTTTTTTTAAGACACTCTGAACGTAGAATGCTAATGTGATCGTTCCACCAGTGCACCGTAGGTCTTGAATTCATGCCACGTTTCCGAGACATACTGGCGTCGCAAGCCTGGGTGACTCTTCTCATTAGGTCCTTGGTCTTCTCTTCAGCAGTTTCTACGATGATCGGATCGTATTCTAGGGCTACTGCTAAAGCAGTGAGGTCGAGAGATTTAACTTTTCACCCAACCGTGCTAGCGCTCCTGTTGACTCTTGTTAGATTCTGGCCAGTTGATATTTCGCATAGTATCGCACTATGGTCGCTGGATGTGTAGATGTTCAATACTTTCCAAGAAAAACCTCTTCGAGCTAAGCAACTTCTGACAAATATAATAAGGTCGATAATTAAGTTTGCCTCTCCCTTAGTCTACGTTGGCGTGTCACCGGTGTTAAGAAGGATCACGTCCAGTGTAGCCATTGTCTCGAGAAGTGCTTTTCTACGTATATTAGTGAATTTGCTGCCCCAGCCTGCTGCCCAGGAATTGAAGTCACCAGCTATTGCCACGGGAAAGTGATTCCTTGCGTTCTCAGTTAGCCGATCGAGGAAGTCTTCAAACTGTTAATTAGAGAGACTAGGTGGTGCATAGCAACTGTAGAAGCGGAGGCCATCTACCCATGCTGCTACAAAGCCGGCTTCTTCATTGTTGACTGTTCTCTGAAATGGAGATTTACCGCAAGACCAGATGACGGCTTTGTTAGTGCTGTTGGATTTCCATGGTTGGTTACTCAGGTGTTTATAAGGCTCACTTATAAGTGCTACATCTGCCTCTAATTCGCGCACAGTTTGCATGAGCAGGTCATGCGCAGCCTCACAATGATTGAGGTTGAGCTGCAATATCTTCATGTTTTTGGGTTCGTTATCTTCTGAAGCGCTTCTTGGAAGACGGGGCATCTGTTCGTGCCTGCATGATGAGCCGCCTTTTCTATGCTGTGCCATTCGAAGTGCCAACATTTGAAGCATTGTATGGGTCTGTTCGTTGCTCTCATTCGGCAATTGACCCAGTCAATCCTTATTTTGCAGTTTCCCTCTAGAAACTTTTGTGCTGCAGCTGCTGGTAGTGACACTGTGGCTGTCTGCGTACCCCTAAAGGCTTTACGGATCTTGATTGCCTCTAGTGGAATTTCACAACTTTCTCCAGCTTCCCTCTTTAGAGCGATCTGAATATGCTCTTTCGTCGTGTCGTCATCGACATCTAGAATCTCGATGGTCTCCTGTGGCCCTTTGCAGATCACTTTGGCCTCCTTCTTAAGGATGTCTGCGATCGTCTTTTGGAGGGCTTGGTCTTTGTCAGTGCTCTTCTTCGAAATCATAATCAACAAGTCTCCACTTCCGGTCTTGTTGATCTTATCCACAGTTGAACAAGCTTGCTCATCTGGGACGTCCTGCTTTATGCGACGCAGAATCTTGGCAAACTTTGTTTTCTCAGCCGGGCGGATGATCAGTGCGTCGGGTCTGATCTATTTGCGTGGTTTTTTCCGCTTAGGCTCTGGCCTGGGCTCCTTCGGCGGCTGCTTTGAGAGTTGCTCTCTAGCTAGCTTCCTCTTCTCCTTCTTAGACTGTACTTTTTCCCAATCAGACGGCTTCTTAGGTTCGACACTCTGCTCTGCTACTCATTGCGGAGGGCTTTTTTTTCAAGTCCTTCTTGTTTGTGACTTTGTCGGTTGGCTCTGGTGAGTTTCGGTCCTTTTTCTTTCCAGGCCTTGTGCTATTTTTACCTTTGTTCTCAGCAGCAGATTCGCCGTCACCATCGACTCCCATGTCCATTCCTGTACGTCGTCGTGATTCGCAGTCGTCGACTGCTATTCCTCATCCAGTTTCTTAAATCTTCCTAGAGCATTGACTACACTGGTTGTCTTGATCTTTATCTCCTTGTCGATATTGACCTTTGCTTAGACAAACTCTAGCAGTTTAGTGGTCAGCTTTACAAGGCGCTCCAGCGCTTGCGTTCTCTTTATTTCAGCGCTTACTTTAATCGCTGCTTGTTGGGCATATGGTCCATTTAAACTTCTTTGATGTCTCCATGCTTTTAGTTTACCAGCGCATCGTACGGAGTGGAGCGGGTTATCTTAACTAGGAACGGGTGTACCCTCGAAGATAGTACTCCTACCCCAGTTCCCTGAGGCCTAGTCGACACTTAGCCAGTCCCGGAATACACGGACGGACTTGACTCGCTCGGGGCGGTGAAGATTTCGATATTTAACACTCACTGCGTACTTCCTAATCAAGACCCGAAGTGACTTGCTCCTAATCCACTGCTACAACTTACACCTCGGCAGAGAAAGCTCACATCAGCCGTGGCCTGTATCGTCAGAAATAATTGACACGGGTTCCGGACACTCCCAGTGAGTTACAGCAGGGAACGATCGTTTTGCTAGGTCGGTTAGTATGACCAACCCATTAAAGGGGAGTTTTGTCCACGGGAGAGTATTTTATTTGGCTCCTACTCTCTGTACCTCATCAACTAAGAGACTTAGCGTCATCCAAGGACAACGAGCATTATCCCATCTGCTACGGGGAGACGCGCCTGGTAGCAGTTTCTCATCTGCCGGAGGTGTGTGTGTGTGTGTGTGGATGTATGTAAACTTCTTATAGCTTTTGAACGGCTTGAGCGATTCGATCGCAGTTGGTTGCATTCGAAAGGGCTTGACCGAAATTAGATTTTAAATATATTTTGAAACGATTCAGACCAGTAGAGTTTGAGAAATCTTAAAAAATCTACAAAAAAAAATTTTCTCAAATGTGGTTTTTTTAGAATAACTTTTTAATTGCTTCACCGATCAATTTCATAAACTAATCAGCTTTTAAAATTAAAAAACCACGTCGATTGCCGCCGGTCCGGTCAACATCAGTTGATTTGTTCGTGAGTTATCGTTGACGATGGAAAACCGAAAAACCGTGTTTTTTCGAAATTATTCCGGAATTTCCTGCTCTATCAATTCAAACTCGGAAACTCTTTATGGAGCTGAGAAAACTGCGTCAAATGCCACAAACCACGTGAGAATCGGTTTATTTAGTCAAAAGTTATTGCGATTTAAAAATTCGAAAAATAGTGTTTTATCAAACTTTTTAGCTCGAAGAGCTCAAAAGCTTACAAAAGCTATTTTTTTGAACTTGGAGAACTTATAGTAACATACAAATTGTATATATGAGCTCGAAGAGCTCAAAAACGTCATAAGTGCAATTTCAAGCGTTTAGGTATGAAGTTGGCGGAACGTTGCAGGGATGGCCTTCAGGGTCAACCGATTTCCTAATTTTTTTATTTTCGATTGCTACGAGGGTTGAAATCGTGGGTATGATCACGTGCCAATTTTTTGAGACCTCCCCACTTCATCAGCTGCTAATTTTTTGAACTTTCAACTTTTTTTATTTTTTTCTGTGTTCTTGCAATGCTAATAAATAACATAAAAAAATGGATGGTAAAAATATTGATTGCCTTTTTTTACGGCACTCCAAAAAATTACTTGAAATTTATGCTTCTAGACCAGAATAACCCCTTAATGTATAATTTACTCAATAATTTTAAAAAAATTATACAATTCTTCATTAAAAATTGTCACACGAATTTTATTCCTGTGTGCGTCCCTCCCTGTGCCTAGTGTTGGTAACAGATCCACACTCGGTGTGTCTCATAATTTTACTATTTTTTGTATTAATATTATTAATTTATTCACTGTATATCATTTATCACTATTTATATTTGACAATTTATGTTATATTATTATTTGTTCTTAAGTATTAATTTTGACATTTATTTCAGAAAATTGTATTGGAATATTTATAATTTTATTATTTCATTGTATATTGATTATTGGTAATAAGTCGTAGCCCTTGCTCGCACGGGTAATTCCCTAAAGTATCGATTGCGAGCACAGGGACCACTAATTTTGATAAATGACTTGAAAGGCCCTCATGATTGGACACGAGGTCTCGGAGTTTCGGTAAAATAAAAATCGGGAGACACGGGGTAGTCCGCAGAGTATAAGAAGTGTGGATCTGGCAACTTCGTTCGAGTTTCCCTTTTTGTGGTGAGTACTCACAAGTTGAGCTATTTTATTAACCACACACCGCTTTGTCTCCCGGCGAACAAATTGGTATTGAAAGCCGTTATTAATTATTCGAGTCAGTCAGTATTTATTTATTTAATTTTCTTATTCTCTTTTGTCGAGATAACCCGACTGGGGAATTCGGGTATATCTCGGTTCAATATTATTAGACATAATTTCTACTTATAATCAACGTCGGCGTAAAATAAACAGTCTACGCAGAATCTAGATCGATAATTAATAATTGTACGCGACGGTATTATTATTTTATTGTTATATAGTTCATTCGGCTGTGAACTTAGTTTTAAGTCATTTCTGGTTTTTTTTCAATAAATAGTTTATTTGTTGTTATTAATATTTGCTGATTTGTTTATAATTTAATTTACGTAAATTACTTCCTCCGTTCTTTCCTAATATTGGTAGATTATTCATCTTTCCCTGGAATACTTGCAAATCGGCCCTGAAAATGAAAGGGTTTGTTGTTTCCCTGGACAAGGATAAGTGATAACTGGCCTCTCCACCGTCGGTTAAAAGTTATTTTTTTGTTACAAAATAATTTTAAAGGCGTTGCCACAGATAATTACCAGGAAAATTGTAAACCTGTATAAGATATCATTACGCCTGAATTTTTTATTCTTAATACTAGTGAATTGTATCAAACTTCACAGTATTAAAAATTTTATTTTATAAAATATTAATTGCTAATATTTTTAATAGTTCAAATCCCTTCAAAATAATTTTTTTTTCAGATTTTTCTTAATTTATTTTTTACGGTAAATTCTTATAGGAATTATGCTGTAATAGAGAAATTTGAAATTTATTTCATTAATAAGCAAGTAATTTGAATTAATCAATTTTTTGTTTCTTAATTAATTAGTTAAATTATAATTTAACATAAAGAAAAATGTATTTCATGAATTGTTTTCTCATTGCGTTTAAATTAGCAATAAAATACTATTATTTTATAAAATTAAAACTTAATTTTCAAGTACCTTATTCAATTATCCTAGAAGAATCATCATAATTATCATTAATGATCAGGATATATTACTTGAATTTATTGTAAATAGATAAAAGAAAACTATCGTAATGGGATAATTCAATTGTATCTTATTAATAAAAGTTTTATTTTAACTTTATAATTATTAATCATTTTATTATGCCGGTCAAAATTTTACTGTACTGCATGTTTTTGTTATGTAACTGATTAATTACTGATTTTATTTGATAAATTTACATGAATTAAAATGTAATTGAAAAAGAATGCAGTGAACAAATTGCACTGCATTTTGGTTTAGAATTTTCTGTATTTCTATTTTCTCAAAAATTATATATAAATTTGTAACAGGGTAAATTACCCTTAATCGATAAGTCGCCAGAGATCGATAACTTTTCGACTAGCATTTGAGCGCATCGATCTTCGGGCCTAGAGAGAGAGCAGGAGGGGGTATTTTTAGGGTCGTTATATAGACGAGCCATGCGTGGTGTCCGGAGAAGTAGTAAAGTGTTGGAACGAGTAACATCAAGAAGTCCAAAGAAGGAAGCGAGTATCAACCATAGAGTTTCTTCAACCAAATTTACACCAGGTATTGGACTTTGGTAATGATGAGCCTTGGGGCCATATACCCGGCTCATCAAACACACTACTTCTCATTTTATTTATTCAAGTTTGGATAATTCAATTGTTTAATAATTTTGCTTAATAATAATTAATTATTTTAATCAATTTAATTTGTTAGCTTGTGAACAATTCCTCCTGGGGATTTTACACCCGAGGAATGTTCTAGATCTCCTGGGTTTAGGTCGTGAGTATCTAAATTGTTAATTCAGCTGGTTAATAATTATTAACATCTTAAGATTGGCTAAATTAAATTCATCTTTTGATTAATCAAATTTAATTAATTTCTGAACATCGAGAATTATTCCAATCAGCAACTCACGACTGGTCAAGCTTCGGTACCCGAGGTCGAGCTTAGTACGCTGTAACGAACAACGGAGTCCATTTTGAGCGCGCAAATTCCTTGAGAATTTTGTGACGCAGTAAATTTACAATATTAACAACTGGACTATTATTATAAATTATAACAATTGAATTATCATTTATTAATATTATTTGTTACAAAAAAAATATTATTTATTTAAAATAATTTATTGAGAATTGGCTACTGAACTTCGATGCAATTGAGATCGAATTAACCGTGGATAATTTTTCGTGAATTTATTTTATATTGAGACAAATTGTTTTATTAATTATTTATAAATCGAAAAATTCCACGTGGTCATTAATACATTGAACTATCGAAGACTAAAATTATTATTTTATTGGAATTATTTATAAAAACTATTTGTCAGTGTGGATTACGTCCGAGTAAAAATTTATTTAATTTTATAAAGAATGTTCTTCGAAAGAATTTAAGTTAATGCGCAGAGTTAAGCTCGTGTTAAATTTGGAATAAAAGAAGCGTCGGTTTTAAGCCAGAATTTAAGAAGTAAATTTTGTTAATTCGTGATGAATAATTTATGGTCTTATTGCGAGCTAATGACTGATAAATTTTTAGTGAAAATCAACGTTGTAAATTTTTGGAGTTAATTTTGTAAAATTTTAATTAGTCAAAAGTAAAGTAGAGTCAGAGTGTGTGTAGAGAAGAGTGGGTTGTGAGTGGGTGAGTGCTACCAGCGTTCCTTCGCATACGATTAGTCTCTTTGCGAGGTGTTTCGCTGGCGTAGAAGCTGTTGTATAGACGCCAAGTGGGGTACAGCGGTAGTAAGGTAGAAACCACAGTATAGTCGCTCCATAAGAGGGTACTGTGGGATTAAGTAAATTTTTTTGTAAGCTCGCGGGAGGACATCGGTCTACGTTTAGTCACTGGGTCGACTACTTTCGTGAGCCGAGTTAACGAGCCTTTGCATACGATTAGTCTCTTTGCGGGGTGACAAAGCGGTAGCGTGGAGTTGAGGAGAGTAGTAATAAGTTGTAGCATTAAGTGAGTTAGTTGTAAGTGAGTGTGTGTACGTGCAAGCGCACGAGTTGTTAAATTCTTTTGTTAATAAATTTTGGTAGCGTTGTTAAATAAAAATTTATTCATTTTCAGAACCACCTTCCTCCAACTCTCTCTTCCCTGTAGATTAATAGAATCAGCTCTGGTTTCCGGTTCCAGGAACCGAGATACAAAATCCTGGTGGCGCCCTGGTAAATCTTAGAGTCAATTGTTGAATATATTGTTGTTGTTAAATTTTACTAAGGGCCAAATGAGCGGGAATTAAAACACCTGTTACAAATTCTATATAATTTAACCATAGTTTGATAATGACATTATTACGTCGTTTAAACTACGGAATTTATTAATCAATTCTGCATATTCCATTTCATATCAATTAGTTAACAATGCATGTTGAATATTTATCGATTGAAAAACAAAACTTACAAAAATGTTTTGATGAATTTGGACAAGAAAATTGTCAAATTAAGAATTTAAATTTACCGCCTGATGAAAATGATTTATCAGAGCTCAAAGGTATTAAATTTGAAATTTGGCGTCGATTTAATGAGTTTGATATTTTTAATTAATTCTCAATTATTAAAAATTGATTTATTAAGAGAAATCACATTAAAATTTGAACTATGTCAAATGATAATTTTTATCAAGATTTTTCCGATACAACTTAAATGTTTAATTACTTAAATGTTGTATTACTGGTTTAATCTGGTTGTTTTATAGTTTTTAATTCTTGCAATTTAATTTTGATTGCAATTAATTTTTTCAGGTGAGGACCAATTAAAGTTACTCATACTGGAGAACTTATATATTAAATTTTTGAGGAAGATTTTTGCCATTTTTCAAGACGGTTGAGACATCGACCTCAAATTTTTGGGCTACAACATCGAGTACGGTAGGTCCGGACCACCATCTGCATAGATCTACGCTTTCAGAGGACAGCAGTAATGGGAGGGTGACAATAAATTTTTAAGGTCGAAATAGAAAGTTTTCATGCTTTCCTTTCATCAGCAATCCAAATCGGTTTTGCATAATCTGCGTGCTCATTTTTATTATTTTGTTGCAGTAACGATTGAAGTCGTTTGCCCACAAAATAACACCAGATTTAGCCAGTAGAACATTATTAATTGAAATCATTTGATTTTTGTAATTTGAAAATTTTATAACTGACTTAAGTCGGGAGGGCGCCGAATATCAAACCAAAATTGTTTTATTTTAAGAGGTATTACAAATAACCTCTTATCTTGTATTAATTATAAAAAAATTCGATGTTAGCGTTACATCTCAGGTTTAGGATGAGTAAATTGTTAATTTAAAATTTACCATTTCTTTTCGTTTATATCAGGTTATTTTCCTTTGGAGTCATACTGTTTTGCGTAGCACTGCGACTTACTCAAGTCTGGAGGTGTTACGTTCTGGGAAATTTTAAATTCATTTAAAAATAATAAATTATTATTTAAATCAATTAATTATTAATGGAGGTACTTCGTAACGGAAATACCTCGAGATAAGAGATTTTTCGAACGCCAACGCAGCCGAGTAGACTAAACAGTACGTTGTGGGATTTGGACTGTGTTGATGTTCACATAGGGCAATCTGAGATGCAACGTTGCTAAAATTTATCATATAAACTCTTTGTAATAATCATTTAAAATGCATTCTATATCCAGACTTCTTCTGGAGCAGTCAGTACGAGGACTTAGCAGAGAAGCAATCTCTGCTGGTCCGAGGATAAAACTGCCCATTATTTGTTAATAAACCTTATTAATTGTCAATCGATTAATATGGATATTTATAAAAACCTCAACCCAGGGTTGAGAGCGCTTATCAACGTTCCACCCTGGTTCCTTTACCTGGAGCCGCTAGCCAGCGTTCAGGTATTCATTCTTCTAAATATCATACCTATTACCCCCAGAGTATGAGCGCTTATTAGTTATTTCACTCTGGTGAAATCACCTGAAACGCTAGCCAGCTTTAAGACTCCTTGTCAATTACCTACCTGAGGGTAGGTAAATTATAAAAGTAAATATTAAAAAAATTTTGTAAATTAAATTATTAAAAGTGCTTCGCGGATAAATCAGTGACACGACCCACCTGGATTCTATTGACATCCTAATGAGGTCAAAACTTGGATTTAAAATACTTAAAATTAATTAACCCAAAATTTGGGAACGTAACACTATTATTATAATTAATATAATTTTTAGTATTTTTGAATATTAACTGATTCACTGGTTATTAACTGACTATTTTGCAGTTAATCTCACGGAACTTCATTCGGATTATCGTAAAATTACCAGCGACACTGGCAGCGATACCTTCAACGGGATCTCTAGCGAGACCAACAGCGATACCATCGGCACGTTCTCCAGTAAGGCGACCAGCGAGACCGTTGGCAAGATTTTTGTTTGCTCAAATTTTTTAAACATTTTAGCCACAACAATGTGCTTTAAATTCCCTTCTTCATTTATCTGAGCAGTACCGACTTGTATTTGTTTATGGGCAGCTTCAAATCTGCAGTATTAAATCTAATTTTTATTTTTTTTCAAGCTCCTGTTTTCATTCGATTGCGAAAAACAAAAAATTTATTTATCACGACCAATCAGAAAACTTGGTATCATTCCTGGTACATCGTGCCGGTTTGAGTATTACGTGACCTTGCTGTCGGTTTTATTTTGAATAACAGAGTACAATTTTGTATTGTTAGTTAATTTCTTAAGTGTTATGTCGACGTTAATGTGTAGTTCAAGATTACATATTAGTATATCAATTTAGATTATTATTATCGTCGAGCATTTGAAATTGAAGATTATCATTGCGAATTATTGTTTTTATGTAATTTTAAATATTTTCTACTGTTATTACAACTGAGATTCAATGTTGTGTTAATTAACAAAGAATATGACTAAATATCCCATCTTTGGAATTTCGGCCTATTCGAAAATTCAAATCATAGTTTGAGTTATTATTAATGAAAAAACATTGTTCACACGAAAAGCAATCAGCTTGCGCATTTTTTAGCGTTTCAGATTTGAAATTAGCATAAAGTTTTAGGAATTGCCTGTATGGTTAAACGATGGACTAGTTTGAACTTCTAATTGAATTCAAAATAAAATTGATACCCCCTATCGAATTTCAACTTTGATACTCAAGCCTCCCAAAACTTCCTTTTCTACAGTTTTTGTGGAAAGTGCTGGGTTACGTTAATGTTGGGATCAAATGTTTTCTGAAATTTCTGGAGGTCATTAAAAATTTATTCGATCTTATAGATTTTGTAATTAGTCGCTAAGATATCGATGTTCGAAGACAACACGATCTTTTTATATTCAAAGTTTAATATCTTAGCCTCAAATGGTCGTGTAAAAGTGTTAATAAGAGCGAATCAAACTTTATTAATATTATGCGGTTTATACAGTTGTTAAATACGAAAAATTCTTTTCTAGTCCGTGATCTAAGGATAATACTCAACAAAGGCCCTAGGTGTATAAGCATAGTGAATTTGCCTTTGAAAGATATCGGCATGATACTGAGAAAATTTTCAGGTACTAATAAGATAATAAGATCCTGAAAGTTTCAGATCTCTAATCCATTTGGTATTTGAGAAAAAGCCAAATGTGTAAAAATCAGACAAAATGAATATTCTCAGGAACGCACTTATCGATTGATTTGAATTTTAGATATGTTTTGGGGACTGGCAGTAGCTTCTAAGAAAAAAATTAAGAGCTATATCAGTTGATAGAAACCTTGAAAAAATGGCACTTTTGTTTTAATTTCGATTTTTAACTATGATACGATTCTGGCAAAATTATGAAACCATTTTTTCCGAATTTCTCATTTATTTTTCTATCGAATTATGGGCTTTTTAGATTTTAAAAAAAGGCCCGCCATATTGAAAAAAAATAAAAACCATTTTTTATGCTAATACTTACTTTATTTATGCATTTTATTTTTAAATCTTGATTTTTCTCGCTCACATGTGTTATTTTACCTTATTAAAAATATTCATTTCTCTATTAATAATAATAATAAATTTTTTTTGCCTACGTCAAACGTTATATTCTTTAATCGCAATAAATATTAAATAATCCTTTCGAAGATCTGTAGAAAAAATTCTTGTAATATTCAATCATTTATGTATTCAATCATGATTTATATTGTAATAATATTGAGAATATTTTTTTTTATCTCTATTATCTGTGCAATAATACTATCGATTTAACCGTTATTAATACTGACGCTCGAAGTGTAACTCAAGCACTAATAGTATTTTTAGTCAAGGTTTGCTCAGGTAATTCAAATAAGTTAATATCTACAATTTTGGAGATCGATGAAGAGCAGTTAGTGTCAAAGTATTGTGAGCAATTCATCCAATCTTTTGAAAAAGACGATTTACCTTCGCACTTTGGTTTAAATGCAGTACCCAGAAATGATCTTATTCAAAATCATACTTCTGCAGTTGCTAAAAAACTTCATGACGATTTGAATGACAAACTCATTTTGATTTGTGATGGGACCTATGCTCGTCATGAGAAAAGTTCTAATAATGAGTATCAAAGGAAGTCGTATTCCGGTCGAAAGAAAGTACCACTGTGTAAGCCATTTACAATTAGCAATACTGATGGATACATAGTTGATATGCTGGGACCGTATTATGCTAACCAAAATGTTGCTACTATAATTTGAGACATTTTAGATAATCCTGATGGTATATGTCAATTATTAGAAGCTAGCGATGCATTTGTGGTTGATTGTGGATTCCGTGATGTTACAGAATACTTATAAAGTAAAAATTATGAAGTATCAATGCTAGCACTTAAGGGAAAACGAAATCAATTAACAACAGCTGAGTCTAATGCTTCAAGATATGTTTCTAAAATTCGTTCGTCCGTAGAGGCAACTCATGAGATGTTAAAACAAGAATATCATTCACTCGATCGAAGAATTGACAACAAAATGCTTCCAAGAATTGAAAGTTTTTTTAAAATTGCCTCATTTTTACATAATATGTACAGTAAGCGTCTTACTTCCGACTCAGAGATTTTGGATGAAGTTGTCGAAACAATGATATCACAAAATAGTGTAAAAAATACGTTAGCTAATGAAGTTCAACAAAATAGCTGGCAACGTAAAAAATTGCAGTTTCAAACGATTTCATCTGAAGTTTTTGAAGACTTTTCAGAAATGACGGAAAAATATCTGCGAATCTTTATCACTGGTTCCTACAAATTGAAGCGAGCTGTGTCGTATTTAGCAGAAATGCTTGATGAAACAGGCAATCTTACAATTCAATACGTTAATGATCAGTCGAACATACTCAAAGCTCAAGTTCGATCCCGTCATATCAATAAAAAGGTTTATAGATGTCTGAGGCCTGCTGAAATACTCAGCAAATTATTTGATACAGAAAATGTTTCACATGTGATTGAAGATGATAGTGATGAAGACTGATGAAATGTAATTATTAATTTTTTTCTAATATACCTTTCAAATATTTGTTGTTATTTATTTATAATTAACTAACCAAAATCTGTTTCATATGTTATAAGTGTGCAATGTTTATATTATTTTAGTTGATATTTATTAATATCTTAAGATTTAAATTGTGATTCAGAATGAAGTTTCTAATACGAAAAGAAAAGATATCAATAAGCGAGAAAAATCAAGATTTAAAAATAAAATAGATAAATAAAGTAAATATTAGCATAAAAAATGGTTTTTATTTTTTTTCAATATGGCGGGCCTTTTTTTAAAATCTAAAAAGCCCATAATTCGATAGAAAAATAAATGAGAAATTCGGAAAAAATGGTTTCATAATTTTGCCAGAATCGTATCATAGTTAAAAATCGAAATTAAAACAAAAGTGCCATTTTTTCAAGGTTTCTATCAACTGATATAGCTCTTTATTTTTTTCTTAGAAGCTACTGCCAATCCCCAAAACATATCTAAAATTCAAATCAATCGATTAGTGCGTTCCTGAGAATATTCATTTTGTCTGATTTTTACACATTTGGCTTTTTCTCAAATACCAAATGGATTAGAGATCTGAAACTTTCAGGATCTTATTATCTTATTAGTACCCGAAAATTTTCTCAGTATCGTGCCGATATCTTTCAAGGGCAAATTCATCATGCTTATACCCCTAGGGCCTTTGAGAAATTGTTTTTTTTCAGGTTTTTTTCTTAACATCGAGCAATATATCTTTTTTTGGAATTTTTTTTTAAGATCTCAAAAGCCAAGATATAAATTGCTTCTACGAGTAACCCATCACAATCATTTTGAGCGAAAATTTAATTTTAGAAATTCGAAAAGTTGCTCAATATTTTGAATTTCGATTACCTAATTTTTTCGAGTAGTGTATTTCCACATAAAATTTTTGGTTTTTGCATATTTTCATGGGATGGTTAACCGTTAGAAAACCTGAACTTGAGGATGACTGAAAACAACTCAACTGTACGAAATCCCTCAAAGTTAGACCGTGACTAAGCACTTTCTAATTTTAAAGAAAAAAAAAATGACAAATACCGATGAATCTGGATAAAAGATGTCTTGTTAAGGACTTATATATGCGATGGTATAATATGAATCTTTTATACTAGGGCGTTAATGTATCACGTATTTACACTATGTGCAAAATGTACTACTTATCATAATTCTATATTTCGATTGTAGCTAAATCATTGGCAAGGACTTCTGAATTTTTTATTAATTTGCACGCATACTTACTATACTCGTAAATCTATTATAATTTTTACTTTTATGGATGGTATCACGTTGATATTTTTTTATCATTTACTCAGTCAGAATGTTGAATTGATAACTTTCATAAGTCTTGATATACTAACTGTAAAGTGAACAAATAGTTCAAAACGCATCGAAAATATAATACCATGATAGGACATTATTTTATCTGCTATGCATTTGATAACTAATATGATAAACTTAATAAAATGCACGTTCTATAGACATATGCTGATTACTGTGTCTTATAGCCTGTCTCAGATGACAATATAGAAAATGTCTTAATGACTGCGACAATCGAGCACATTGCACAAGCAATGTTTTTCTGAAAAGATATACAGAATAAATAAATGGGATTCGCAAAGAAATGTGTTTTTTTGTATCCATTATTTCGATTAATATAAAGGGTTACTTTTATTCATTACATAGTTTTGAATCTCATAAATTCAGAATCACTCGACAACAGACTTCACATATTTCAATATAGTTGTTTTCAGATTTCTTAAAAATACACAAATATATGCAAGAGCTCACGATCATGTGATGTTTAATTGTCATGTTTTGAATTTAATACTAAATTTTTTATAAATATCATTTTATTATGTAAGACTTGCTCCCTGTAAAAATATAGAGAGTCTAATATTTTATAGAATGGCATTCTAGTCGTACGTAAGTATTCACAAGATTTACAAGTGTTTATTCTGTTTTGTCAATGTGCCAGTGCAGGTTTTAATTCTCACTTTTTAACAATTATTCGTTTGGGTACATTGAAAATCCAAACAAAAATAACCAAATTTCTTGCGTTATTCGAATAGGAAATTATTACGTCCAAATTTTGGAGATAAATTAATTTTGATTTCTTTTAGCCCTAGTATTTTTCAACCACTACACTGCGAACCAAGTAGTAGAAGATCCGAATCTAAATCGGGACCCATCGGGTTGATAAGAGAATCAAACTTATTTTATAATACATTTCGTATATTAGAAAATATATTAAAAATGGGTAGACAACGAAAATCCTGGACAGAATATTTTTAATTATTTTTTAAAAAATGATTTTTTATAAAATGTTGCAAAATTAAGATAATATTAAAATTTTATACTGGGCTTAAAGTATAAAACATATAGGATGTGCAGACGTAAGGTTGACTATTATTTACCTGGACGAACTACTGGGTAGACTGGTATAAACAGGTATGTCAATACAAGTTACTTTCACTAGATAGGATAATAGAAAAAAATTTATATCAGCATAAGCACTGTTTTATTCTGAACACGATGATATAGGATTGACTGCAAAAAATTCGGTCCTAATAGGGGTATACAAATTTTAAAGATTTCAATTTCAACGCGTGTGGAAATGAGTGACAGAGAGATCCGAGGTAAGTATACCGTGTGATAATAAAGGACCGAACATTGCAGTCGTGGGTAGCAGGGGTACCTCTACTCTCCATGTAGTTTACATACCGAGCATGTGCACTTCCTTATATTCACGATCCCATCAGACACAACTGCAATGTTCGGTCCTTCATTATCACACGGTATACTTACCTCGGATCTCTCTCTGTCACTTATTTTCACACGCGTTGAAATTGAAATCTTTAAAATTTGTATACCCCTATCAGGACCGAATTTTTTGCAGTCAACCCTATATCATCATGTTCAAAATAAAACAGCGCTTATGCTGATATAAATTTTTTTCTATTATCCTATCTAGTGCAAGTAACTAGTATTGATATACATGTTTATGCCTGTCTACCCAGTAGTTCGTCCAGGTAAAAAATAGTCAACCCTACGTCCGCACATTCTATATGTTCTATACTTTGTCGAGTACAAAATTTTATTATTATCTTCATTTTGCAACATTATATAGAAAATAATTTTTTTAAAAATAATTAAAAATATTCTGTCCACGATTTTTGTCGTCTACCCATTTTTAATATGTTTTCTAATATACGAAATTTATTATAAAATAAGTTTGATTCTCTTGTCAACCCGATAGGTCTCGATTTAGATTCGGATCTTAGACTAAAGAAGGATCAAGGAAAACGGTACGGTTGTCTTTTGTTGATATTTTTCTATACTTATTAATCTTAGAATTTTATTTTAACAAGAAGTATATTGACAAAACAAGGTTAATCTACACATATTATGCTGTACAACTATTGCCGTTTTCAATTTTGAATTTACAAAGTTTGAAAAAGAATTACTGTTCAGTGAACAAGCCCAGCCACGATGAAGTCGCCCTTGGGGGACTGCCAAATTCACGAGCCGCACCTGTCAACCGCTCGTTCCCGCAAAAACTAACCACCTGCGCAAAACTTAGCTTGTCCGATCACGCTATGTCTCAACGGTGTGATTGGCTATTTGCTCCGCAGATATGCGCAGTCAGCCTTCTTCCCGAAGCTGACGAGAAAGAAGACGCATTATGATTATTATCTTTCGCTACCACGCTATTGAGTCTTACGCTTCGCTATCCCACTATTTTAATTCGCTTGAATTATAAAATTTCGCTTTTTCGCTGATTCGATTATAAATCCGCTTTAATAAATTGTGATCAATTATTTTTGAGTTTGTTACAGATAATTTAGTTCGTTTGTGCAGTAATTCACCGCTTTCTTGTGCCGGCTGTGTGTTCACCCACATGCCAACCGGCTTCATGCCAACCGGCATTTCGTACGCTTTGATTAACTTATCCGCTTTTTTATCAATAATCCATATATATATATATATATATATATATATATATATATATATATATATATATATATATATATATATATATATATATATATATATGGGCAGATCCATTAATTCTCGACGAAAGTGTGCGCGCTCAGGTCAGCGATTTTGATGCCGATTTTTTCTTCAAACGTACACCTTAAAAAAAGACGATCCTGAAAATTTGGACACGATATAATCAAATCCGGCCGCTGGAGAATTTGTAAAATTTTTAAAAAAGTCGATTTTTCACTGATTTTCGAATATTTGTATCTCAGCTTCTATATAACAAAGACTTCTGCCCAGCGCTATTTTTCTCAGTAGACTCTCTACTTTTAAGAAAAAAATAAGTATTTGGTCTAAACTCATATAGGGCTTAGTTGACAGCCTCTAACTAGGATTCATAGTTTATTTATAAAACAAGATTAAAAATAGGTCATTTAACATTGTAATGACGTACCATATCTCACACTTACTCTTGTTTTAATAAATTTCATGATAAAAAAAAATGAGAAAGCTTTGAAAAATTAATTGTAAAAATAACAATTTGGAAAACGGTTGAACCTAAAGGCCATCCCTGCAACTTCCCGCCAATTCTATACCTAAGAAAAGCTTGAAATTGCACTTATGATGTTTCTGAACTTTTCGAGCTCAAAAATACAATTTGTGTGTTATTTTGAGCTCTCCGAGCTCAAAGAAATAGCTTTTGTATGCTTTTGAGCTCTTTGAGCTCAAAAGACTGATAGCAGTTTAATAAAACAGTATTTTTTGAATTTTCAAACTGCAACAATTTCTAAATGAATGAATCGATTTTGAAGCGGTTGGCAGTATTTCACGCACTTGACACAAACTGATCGACCCGAAAATTTTAGAGAAATTTGAAAAATTCACTTTTTCTGAATTTTTTTGACAACGATAACTCACGAACCAATCAACCAATTTTTACGTTCTTGGTAGCAATCACCGTGATTTTTTGGGCTCTAATAATTATTTTCTTTCGTCAAAAATAATCCAAAAAGAAATCTCGAAGTTATGTGAAAAAAAACACTTTTTTCGAAATTTTTCGTTTTGGATAACTCTCAAACGAATCAACCGATTTCGATAAGATTAGTGACAATCAACGTGGTTTTTAAGCTCAAAAGCTGATTAGTTTTTATTATTGATCGGTGAA
>NC_058161.1:21312027-21379945 GCF_020080835.1 Cotesia glomerata | reverse complement strand
CCTCTCCAGTTTGTAACAGAGAAAATCGAACTTCCCGGGGTCATTATCGACCACTTAATTAACGCACGGTAGGTCAGGGCTTTCCCTTACCTTTCGATTTTTGACAAGTAGTTTCGACTTGTCAGCGGGCGTGCTAATTGAAAGTCCCCACTACAGTCCCCGTAAAATAAAGCGGGGCATAACAATAGGAAAGTTCGAGAGCCGGAGTTGGAGGGTTATAAAAGAGCCGACAGGAGGGACATCGAGGCTTTTTCCCTTCTGGAAGCCTGTGGCCTTTTGCCCTTGTGAATCAGTGACCTTGTTGAGATCAGTTTAAGTCAGTAGAGTGCAAATTTGGACGTCGAGAATAAAGAGCAACTGCAGAGGAAGTTATCAGGGCATTTTTGGAATTGGACAACCCTGCCGCACCCTGGTTCAAGACAAGACGCCAAGCAGCTAAGCCCGCCAAGTTGGATCGGAGTATCAGTCGTCGTTGAATAAAACAATAATTGAGTCTCCAGGTATTTTCGATTATTGTAGACCAGATTTGATTATTGATTTAATTAAGAGGCTGAAATAATTAAATTTAATTTCTCAAGCGGTCATTTTTATATTAAAGAATTCGTACTTTAGTTTTTATTGTCAAGGTCAAGTAGTTAGTTTTGTCGCTGAACTTTTATATTTAATGGATAAATTGTTAATTTATTGGTAAAGAATTTATTAGTAATTTTTTATAGGCCTGTTGGCTATAATAAATTAATTTTAGTTAAGAATTTTCGAGACAGAATTTAATTAAGAAATATCGCTTAGAATTTATTTAAGGAGGATTAAGAATTAAAATCGAAGGTCGGAATTTTGTGTTAAGTAATTGTTAGGCGTAATTTTGGTAATTTTGGAAAACGCGAAGTTTTGAGATTCAGTTTTATTGATAATTAAGATGTATGAATAAAGTAGAGAACTCTATAGAATGAAGTTAGCGTCGGTGGACGATTTTATATGGAAGTTAGGTAATTATGGTATTATATGGTATTCCGTCAGGTAGACGAGGTTGTTTATGTGAAATTAGTTCAGATAATTGAATAATTAAGAAGTTTTTATTGAGTAAAATATGTTGTTTGTTATTCCGTCAGTTGGACGAGGGTTTAAGAAATGAAGAATCTAGATGCGTAATGGTCTATGATTAAATTAAGAAATTAAGAATCTAGATGCGTAATGGTCTATGATTGAATTAGGAAATTAAAGATAGATGCGTAATGGTCTATGATTGAATTAGAAATTGAAGATAGATGCGTAATGGTCTATGTTGAATTAAGAAATTGAAGATAGATGCGTAATGGTCTATGTTGAGTTAAGAAATTGAAGATAGATGCGTAATGGTCTAAAAGTGAATTAGGAAATTAAGAAGATAGATGCGTAATGGTCTATGTTGAGTTAAGAAATTAAGAAGATAGATGCGTAATGATCTATGTTTAAAAGAATTTAATGATATTTAGTTGTAAGTTTTGGCAAGTGCCTGCGTAGGTGAGAGGTTCTCAAATTTAGTGATTGATAGGTTAATTTTAAGGGCAATATTTTAAGAAATTTTGTTAGAATTAAATTGTTTATATTAAATAAATAATTGAATTGTTAATTGTTAATAATTGTTGCTCAGCATTACTTTTACAGCCTTTCTCAACTTCTCACGACCCGATCTTTCCTTCTCATGCTCCCCGGTTTCTGGGACACCGAGTATAAAATCCCAGTGGCGCCCTTTTCAAAGAGGAAAGGGGTGACCAATTGGACAGGGCTAACCACCCCGTTACAAGTTTAACCTTTTTTATGAATTAAAAAATCAAAATTTGGGAATCCACCCCATAAACACCGAGAAGCAACCCCACAATGCCACAATTGTTCGATTTTTCATTGATTTAAATTGAAATTCTCGGTGTCCACTCAAAATAAGTCAAAGAAAATTATTGTACTTTTTAATGTTATCTCTAGGGCCAAGAATTTAGTTTTTTTAAAAGAGAGAGACAGAAGATAGGTATAGCCAAGTGTTCTGATTCGTCGTAATAAATTAATTGTTTTTTGTTTTTCGCAATCAAGTGAAGACAGCAGCTTGAAGAAAAAATAAAAATTATATTGCTAATCTAACATGAAAATATGAAAAATATGTCAAAAAAAATAGGTTGGTTTGCAAATGTAAAGGTGCTTGTAAACAAATACAAGTCTGTACTGCTCAGATAAATAAAGAAGAGAATTTGAAGCACAGTGTTGGGACTAAAATGTTCGATAAAATTAATTTAAAGTGAACAGTGACAAGCTGGCAATTTCGCTGAAGATCGCGTAAAGGAATTGCTCCCGGTCTCACTGGTAATTTTGTTGGAGATCGCACTGACGTTCTTTTTAAAGGTCTCGCTAGAACTCTTGCTGACAGTCTCGCTGGAGATCACGCTGACGGTTATTCTAGAGGTCTCGCTGACGGTCTCACTGGAGGTCGTTTTGCTGGAAGTTGTGCTAATGGTATTGCTGCCGGTCTAGCTTGGTGATTTTGCTGGCGATCGCGCTGACGGTCACGCTGGAGATCACGCTGACGGTCTCGCTGGAGATTACACTGACGGTCTTTCTAAAGATCACACTGACGGTCTTTCTGGAGATCACGCTGACGGTCTCGCTGGAGATTACACTGACGGTCTTTCTAAAGATCACACTGACGGTCTTTCTGGAGATCACGCTGACGGTCTCGCTGATGGTCTCGCTGGAGATCACGCTGACGATTTCGCTGGAGATCGCGCTGACGATCTCGCTGGAGATCACGCTGACGATCTTTATGGAGGTCTCGCTGGTGATTTCCAGCGAGACTTCCAGAAAGACCGTCAGCGTGATAACCAGCGAGACCTCCAGAAAGATCGTCAGCGTGATTCCAGCAAGATCGTCAGCGTTATCTCCAACGAGACTTCCAGAAAGACAGTCAGCGTGATTACCAGCGAGATCGTGAGCGTGATCTCCAGCGAGACTCCCAAAAAAACCGTCAGCGTGGTCACCAGTGAGACCTTCAGAAAAACCGTCAGCGTGATCTCCAGCGAGACCTCCAGAAAGATTGTCAGCGTAATCTCCAGCGATACCATCGCCGTGATCGCTAACAAAATTATCAGCGTGACCGGCAACGTGATCTTCAGAAAGATCGTCAGCGTAATCACCAGCGTGACCTCCAAAAAGATCGTCAGCGTGATCTCCAGCGAGACCATCAGCGAGACCGTCAGCAAGAGTTTTAGCGAGACCTTTAGAAAGACCGTTGGCGTGATCTCCAGCGAGACCTCCAGAAAGACCGTCAGTGTGATCTCCAGAAAGACCGTCAGTGTGATCTCCAGAAAAACCGTCAGCGTGATCTCCAGCGAGACCGTCAGCGTAATCTCCAGCGATACCATCACCATGATCGCCATCAAAATTACCAGCGAAACTCCTAGCAATACTATCAGCTCGATCTCCAGCAAGATCTTTAGCGAGACCGTCAGCGAGACCTCTAAAAAGCTTGTTTACTTTTACTGTTCTCTTTAAATTAATTTCATTAAACATTTTAGTCACAACACTGCGCTTCAAATTCTCTTCTTTATTTATCTGAGCAGTACAGACTTGTATTTGTTTACAAGCACCTTTACATCTGAAAACTTACCTGTTTTTTTTGACATATTTTTCATATTTTCATGTTGGATTAGCAATCTAATTTTTATTTTTTCTTCAAGCTGCTGTCTTCACTTGATTGCGAAAAACAAAAAACAATTAATTTATTATGACCAATCAGAACGCTTGGCTACACCTATCTTCTGTCTCTCTCTTTTAAAAAAACTAAATTCTCGGCCCTAGTTATCTCTATTATGAAATAATAAATCCATTCTAGAATCCACAGACACCGAGATACACCCCCATACAGTCGCGATTTGTCGATTTTTAATTGACTTAAATTGTAATTCTCGGTGTGCTCTTAAAATAAAGAGCATAAACTCATTCCACTCTCCAATTTACTCTTTTTAATAAATAAAAATATCTAAATTCAAGAATTAACCCCATAGACCCCAAGATACGCCTCCATAAAGCCGTGATTTCTCGATTTTTTGATTAATATCGAAATTTTCGGTGTCAACTGATAATTTGAATTTTAATTATTGAAAAATCGCGAATTGTTGGCTTTATTTGGATATTTGTTAGTGTCTTTGCGGTGGATTTTCAAGAGTTAAGTTTTTTTTATGTTTTTAAGGGTGTAATTGAAAAGTTAAATAGGTTTCCCTTGTTGTTGTTTAATGGACACCAAGAATTTCAATTTCAATTACTAACAAATCACAAATTAGCGGCTTTATGGGATCTTATCTCACCGTTAATGGGGAGGTTTTTTTAAATCTTATTTTTTTTTTGCTTACAAGAGTATATCTGAAAATGAGTTCTCATACTTTTCATATATTTTCAACGGACACCGAGAAATAGCATTTTAATTACTAAAAAATCATAAATTTTCAGCTTAATGGGATTATAACTCGGAGTTTGCTGGGTGGTTTTTTAAATAATAATTTTTTTCGATTCACAAGAGTTTAATCGACAAGTAGAAAAGGTTTCTTTTGTTGATTTTCAATGGGCACCAATAATTTGAATTTTAATTTCTGAGCAATCCTGATTTTTGTGCGTTATCAAGTCGTATTTCGGTATCTATGGGGTGTTTTTACAATTTTTTAAATTTGTCTGAAGGTCAGAAGTACCACTGATAATTTTGATTGGTATTTTATTTTCTATTTCGAATTCACTGAGAAAATTTTAATTTTTATATTAAATAATCCCGAAATACTCGGCTTTATAAGGCTGTATCTTAGTGTCTATGGGGTGGTTTTTGTAATTTTTAATTTTTTTTCGATTGTTATGAGTATAGTTAACTATTAGCCCTGGTTTTTTATTTGAAATTTTGAGTAGTCGTCGAAAATTTCTATTTTAATTATTGAAATATCGCACAATTTTTGGCTTTATGGGACTGTATCTCTCTGTCTATGGGGTAGTTTTTTATTTTTAAAAATTTTTTTGGTCAACAGTAGTGTCACTGATTTTTTTTATTGCTTTTTTTTTTTATTCCAAGTGCACAATGATTATTTAAATTTCATCATTAAATAATCGCGAATTTTCGGCTTTACGGGGCTGTATATCCCAGTCTATGGGGTAGTTTTTTATTTTTAAAAATTTTTTTGTTCAACAGTAGTGTCACTGATTATTTTTATTGCTTTTTTTTTTTTAACTTCAAGTGCACACTGATCATTTGAATTTCATCATTAAATAATCGCAAATTTTTGGCTTTATGGGGCTGTATCTTAGAGTGAATGGGGTACTTTTCTAACTTTTATTTTTTTTTTTATCACAGGGGTATCATTGAATATGACTATCGGCTTTTTTTTTTTTTATTTTTCGGTGACACCGAAAATTCGAGTTTTAATTATCAAAAAATCACACATTTTTTGTTTTATGGGGCTGTCTATGGGATGGTTTTTCTAATATTAATTTTTTTTTTTATTTACAGAAGTATCATTGATCATTATTATTGTATGCGGGCATTCCGCTATAACTGAGCAATGATATCACATATGTGCAAGCGAGCGCGCACTCATTGCCCGTCGCGCTTCCACTCGCTCGCTCTCGCGCCTACCGTTCTGCCGCTATACCGTGCTCCTCATTGGTCTATTTTCATAAATTCATAGTAATTTTTCTATGGGTCTGATCGAAAAATGGTAAAGGACTTTTCTATTCAGAATCCAATTTTCTACCACACCCTGTCCGGTGGCTCACGACTTCTGAGACACTCTGTATATATATCTATATATATATATATATATATATATATATATATATATATATATATATATATATATATATATATGCTATATATATATATATATGTATATAAATACATACATATATAAACTTTTGAACCAATTGTGTTTTCTGACTCAGCTCGGCGAGCTGAGTAAGGATTCATGAACATTTTTTGTAAATTCCGACATGAGGACTGCTGCAATAGTTAGATTTCTATGAAATCTACTAAAAATAAGTAGCGACGGTCAGTCAGGGGCTCTGGGCGGCTATGACTCAGTTTTTAATTTTTATTTGGAATAATTGAGCCAATTCTCAATTAAAAAATCACTAGCGAGGCTTAGTACGAGGTACTGGGCGGCCATAAATGAATTTTTATTTTTATTTGGAATAATTAAAGTAGTTTTAATAAAAAACTTTGTGATCAGGGTCAGTTACAGGCACTGGGTAGCAATGAATGAATTTTTATTGTCATTTAGGACGATTAAAGTAATTTTTAATTGAAAAATCGGTAGCGATAGTAAGTTAGAGGCACTAAGCGGCCATGAATGAATTTTTACTTTTATTTAAATGAGTTTAAATTATTTCTAAATAATAAATAAGGAGTGAGGGTCAGTCAGGGGCTCTAAGCGGCTGTGACTGAGTTTTTGATTTTTATTTGGAATAATTGAGACAATTTTAAACTAAAAAATCAGTAGCGATGATTAGTTAGAAGGACTGGGCGGTCATAAATGAATTTTCATTTTTATTTAGAATAATTTAAAGAATTATGGATGAAAAAAATCAGGAGTGAGGGTTAGTTGAAAAAACTGAGCAACCATGAATAAATTTTTATTTTCATTTAGAACGATTAAGGTAATTTTCAAGCAAAAATCAGTAGTAGTAGTAAGTTCAAGGCACTAAGCAGGCATGAATGAATTTTTACTCTTATTTAAATGAATTAAAATAGTTTCTTAATAAAAAATAAGGAGTGACGGTCAGTCAGGGGCTCTTGACGGCTGTGGCTGAGTTTTTGATTTTTATTTGGAATAATTGAGACAATTTTGAACTAACAAATCAGTAGCGAGTATCAGTTAGAGGGACTGGGCGGCCATAAATGAATTTTTATTTTTATTTAGAATAATTGAAGTAATTTTTAATAAAAAAAATCGGAAGCGAGGGTTAGTGAGAAAAACTGTTCGGCCATGAATAAATTTTTATTTTTATTGAGAATAACTAAATTAATTTTGATAAAAAACTTAGTGATTAGGGTCAGTAACAGGCTGTTGGTAGCTATGAATAAATTTTTATTCTCATTTAGAACGATGAAAGTAATTTTTAATTAAAAAATCAGTAGTGATGGTAAGTTAGAGGCTCTGGGCGGCTATAAATCGATTTTTATTTCTTTTTCGAATAATTAAATTAATTTTCTAATTGAAAAATAAGTAGCAAGAATCAGCTAGAGGCCCTGAGTGGCTTTGACTGAATTTTGTTTTTATTTTGAATTATTAGAGCACTTTTTAATTGAAAAACAAGTAGCGAAGGTGAGTAAGAGGAACTGGGCAGCCATGACAGAATTTTTATTTTTATTTAGAACGATTTAAGTAATAAAACGTAAAGTAATGAAAAATAAATGGCAAGGGTCAGTCAGAGGCACTGGGTGACTTTGAATAAATTTTTTATCTTTATTTTGAATAAATAAAGTAATTTTTCACAGAAAAATTAGTGTTCAGTGTAAATTACAGGCACTGGGCAGCTATGACTGAATTTTTATTTTTATTTAGAATAATTCAAGTATGTTTAATTATAAAATGAGTAGCGAGTGTCAAGTAGAGGCACTGGGTGGCTATGGATGAATTTTTATTTTCATTTCGAATGCTTAAAGTAATTTTTACTTGTAAAACAAGTAGCGAGGTTCATTAGAAGGCACTGAGCGGCTATGATGAAGTTTTCTTTTCTAATAAGAATAATTAACGAACATTTTAGTTGAAAAATAATTAGTGCGAATGAGTAAGGGACACTGAGTGGCTAGGATTGAATTTTTATTTTTATTTTGAATAATTAGTGTAATTTTTAATTAAAAAATAAGTAGCGACGGTCAATTAGAGACACTAGGCCACTACCAATGAATTTTTATTTTTATTTCGAATACTTAAAGTAATTTTTACTTGAAAAACAATTAGTGAGGATCAGTAAGAGGCACTGGTCGGCTATGACTGAATTTTTATTTTTTTGGAATGATTAAAGAACTTTTTAATTAAAAAATAGGTAGCGAAAGTGACTAAAAGACACTGGGCGGCTAGGAATGAATTTTCATTTTTATTTGGAATAATTTAAATAATTCATAAATGAATAGCAAGTATTGACAGTCAGTAAGAGGTACTGGGCCGCTATGCCTAAATTTTAATTTTTTTTTAGAATGATTAAAGAACTTATTAATTGCATAATAAGTAGCGAGGATAAGTAAGAAGCACTGGGCTTGGAATAAATTTTCATTTTTTTTTTAATAACTAGAATAATTTTTATTTAAAAAATAAGTAGCGATGGTCAATTAAAAGCAATGAGCGGCTATCCATGAATTTTTAATTCAATTTTGAATGGTTCGATTATTTTTAATTGAAAAGTTAGTAGCGACTGTCAAGTAAAGGCACTGGGTGGCTACGAATAAATTTTTATTTTTATTTCGAATATTTAACGTATTTTTTACTCGAAAAGCCATTAGCGAGATTTAGCGACACTCCTTTCTCAATCCTTTCCTATCAATATCCTGTTACGTGAATGTAGAACGCTTCACATAATAATCACCGTAACTTCTATTCTTTCTCGCTTCACAGCATTATTTATATTTATAAAAAAAAAAAAATTATATTTATGCTATATAGTATTTATATTATACATATATATACACATTATAATATATAATATCATATAACATCATATAATATCATATAAATAATTAATTATAAATATAAATAATGCTGTGAAGCGGGAAAGAATAGGAGTTACGGTAATTATTACGTGAAGCGTTCCACATTCACGTAACAGGATATTGGTAGGAAAGGATTGAGAAAGGAATGTGGAGAGGATCATCTTAATGTGAGTTTATAGAATATGCGAGAAAAAATTATTAGATAGCTCGGACAGCTATTAGCGAGAGAGTCAGTAAAAGGTACTGGGCAAATATGACTGAATCCTTATTTTTATTTAGAATAATTTAAGTAATTTTCAATTGAAAAATGAGTAGCGAATGTCAAGTAAAGGAACTGGGCGGCTATGAATGGATTTTTATTTTTATTTAGAATAATCAAAGAAATTTTCAATTGAAAAATAAGTAGCGAGGATTAGTTGAAAGCACTGGGCAGCTATGACAGATGTTTTATTTTTATTTAGAATAATTAATCCAATTTTCAATTAAAAAATTCGTGGTAAGTGTCAATTAAAGGGACTGAGCAGCTACGAATGAATATTTATTGTTATTTCAAATACTTAAAGTAATTTTTTATTGAAAAAAGAATAGCATGGGTAAATCAGAGGTCCTGGGTGGCTGGAAATAAATTTTAAATGTTATTTTAAATAATTAAAAATAGTTTAAATTGAAAAACAAGTAGCAAGGGTCAGTAAAAAGTACTGGGTGGCTAAGAATGAATTTTTATTTTCATTCGGAATAATAAGAGTAATTTTTAATTGAAAAATAAGTAGCGTGGGTCAGTTAGAGGCTCTGGGCAACTATGAATGAGTTTTTATTTCAATTTAGAAGGAATTGAATAATTTTTTATTGAGAATTCAGTAGCAACTGTCACGTAAATGCATTGGGCAGCTAGAAATGGATCTCTATTTTTGTTTTAAATAATTAATTTTCAATTGAAAAATTAGTGGTGAGTGTCAAGTAGAGGCACTGGGCGGCTACAGATGAATTTTTATTATTATTATGAATACTTACAGTAATTTTTACTTCAAAACCAAGTAGTGATGGTTAGTAAAACGCATTGGGCGGCTATTACTGAATTTTCATTTTTATTTAGAATGATTCAAGTAATTTCTTATTGAAAAATAAATAGCACGGGTCAGTCAGAGGCCCTGGCCGGCTGTAAATGAAGTTTCTTTTTTATTTTAAATAAATTAAGTAATTTTCAATTGATAAATTTGTGGTAAGTGTCGAGTAGAGGCACTGGACGGCTACGAATAGATTGCCATTTTTATTTAAAATGATTAAAGTAAATTTTAATTGATAAATTAGTGGTGAGTCTCAAGTAGAGGCACTGGACGGATATAACGGAATTTTGATTTTTAATTAGAATAAATAAAGAAATTTTTAAATGAAAAACAAGTAGCAAGGGTTAGTAAAAGGCACGAGGCATTTATGAATGTATTTTTATTTTTATTCAGAAAAATAAGAGTAATTTCTAATTGAAAAACGTAGCGTTGATCAGTTAGAGGCCCTGGGCGGCGATAAATGAATTTTTATTTTCATTTTAAATAAATAAAGTAATTTTCAATTGAAAAATTTGTAGTAAGTGTCAAGTAGAGGCACTGGGCGGCTACAAATGAATTTTTATTTTCATTTGGAATGAATAAATTCAATTTTAAATGAATAATTAGTAGCAAGGGTCAGTCAGAGGACCTGGGCAGCTATAAATGAAATTTTATTATTATTTCAAATATTTTGTAAAATGCTGAAAGAGCGGAAAAAGCGGGGATCAGGTTTAGGTCTGGATATCTCAATTAAAACGCGGAAATATTCTTAAAAATTAACACTATAAATTTATTTACACTAAATACAAGTTATATTTATTATGTTAAATAGCGGATTGTTCAAATAAAAACGGATTTATAATACACAGCGTGGGTAGCACAAGCGATGCCGGTTGACATTGACACGTGGGTGAACACTCTGCCGGCACTGTAAAAGCGGTGAAATAAATGCACAAATAACACAATTTATCTATAACAAACTAAAGCGAATTATTAGCGGTTAATTTAAGCAATTTAAATTATAAAAATAGCGAAATGCGGTTAATTAACAATAAGCGAAAGCAAAGCGGAATTAATGGCGACTTGTTGCAACTGAAGCGTGGAAGCGAAAGATAATAATAATAGTTCGTCTTCTTCCTCGTTGACTTGGGGAAGAAGGCTATTGCGCATGTCTAGCGGGAGCGATCAGCCAATAAAGCGGTCGATCCATGGCGTGATCGAGAGGCTGATTTTCCATTGGCGGTTCGATTTGCGGAAACTAGCGGTGGACAGGTGCGTCTCTTGAATTTGGGAGTCCCCCAGGAGCGAGTTAATCGCTACTGGGCCTTGTTCACCGAACATATTTAAACTAATTTTTAATTGAAAAACAAGTAACAAGTAACAGTAAGAGACACTGCGCGGCTAGAAATACATTTTTATTTCCATTCGGAATAATAAGAGAAATTTTTAATTGAAGAATAAGTAGCGAGGGTCAGCTAGAGGCACTGGGTGGCTATGAATGAATTTTTTATTTTATTTTGAATGATTAAATCAATTTTCAATTGAAACGTTAGTAGCGATTGTCAAGTATAGGCTTTGGGCGGCTATAAATAGATTTTCATTCTTATTTTGAATGATTGAATCAATTTTTAATTGAATAATTAGTGGTGAGTGTCAAGAAGAGCCACTGGGTGGCTACGAATGAATTTTATTATTATTTTGCATAATTACAGGGTGATCCAAAATTACTTTTACAGCGAAGATATTCGAATAGAGGAAACGATTCTGAGCAGAAAACTTCTTAGTCGTTACTGAAAATTTTGAGTAGTTTTTGAGTTATTCAAAATTTTCGTTGACCAATCAGGTACGAGATTTAACATTTAAAAAAAAATACAAAAGAATAAATTATAAATCTTGCTGCGTTGCGATTTCCAACTTCACGTTTTACTTTTGTTTGTTTACTTTTTTTAAATAATTCTAATTTTTAAGAGTTTAAACAAATGTAACCTTTAAAATAAAATTAAATACTCAATTTTAAACTTAATTTCAAAATTTAAGGAAGCTATTGAATTAATAAATGGATAGGTAATCAAAGATAAAAATTAATTTCTTGTAGACAATTAAGAGAATGAATCCCATGTTACTTATAAGGTTAAAGACGATAACGTTAATCAAGAAAATAAGAAGGGTAATACAGGCTGTCTATCAGGATATTTATAAAGACTCTTATTAGGAAAATTAAAAAGACAACACCTAGGCTGCTCATCAGGATAATTTTAAGGACTTTTAACAGGAAAACTAAGACAACAAAATCCAGACTGCTTATCAGGATATTTTTAAAGAAAATTTGAAGAAAAAAATTCAGGCTGCATATCAAGATAATTATCAGGACTCTTATCAGGAAAATTAAAAGGACAAAATCTAGGCTACTTCTCAGACTAATTTTAAGGTCTTTGACCGGGCCGAGGACGAGGATGACTTCCAGGTTGCTTATCAGGATAATTTTAAGGACTCTTTTAAGGAAAATTATAAGTATAAAATCCACGCTTTTTATCAGGACAATTATAAGAACTCTTATCAGGAAAATTAAAAGGATAATATCCAGGCTGCTTATCGATATAATTATAAGCACTCTTATCAGGAAAATTGTAAGGCCAAAATCCAGGCTACTTATCAAAATAATTTGAAGGACTTTTATCAGGCCGAAGACGTAGATGATTGCCAGGCTGCTTATCAGGATAATTTTAAGGACTCTTAGCAGAAAAACAAACGGGAGACAGTCCAGGCTATTGAAGGGTATAATAATAAGGACTTTTATCAGGTGGAGTACAAGGACAAATTTCGGGGTGCTTATCAGAATAATAATAAGGACTCTTATCAGATAGATTACGAGAACAATTTCCAGGCATCCTATAAGGATAACTAACATTACATTATAATGACTGCATTATTATCTATAGTAAAAATTTTATTAACATATGAAATTTATAACTTCAGTGAACAAATCTATTATAGAAATTGTTGAAAATGTCCTCCATTATTTTGGATACAACAACGAAGACGCTTGACGAAGTTAGTTGCGCAGTTATCGACCATCTCCTGTGTGATCTCTCTCAGACAATCCGTGACTTTGTCTCGCAGAGTATCAACGTCGTCAACGGGATGACGGTAAACATTGGCCTTCACATGGCCCCATACAAAATAATCCAACGGATCGAGATCTGGTGATCTTGGAGACCAATCTATTATTCCACCTCGACCGATATAGCGATTGGGAAAATTTGCATGAAGCCATGCTTGCGAAGCTCCTGCTGTATGAGCCGGAGCGCCGTCTTGTTGAAATCACATTTCTTCATAAATCCTCCGCGGAATTCCTGCTTCTCGACATTCTTGCCGTAAATGTTGATCGAGAAAATCTACATAGATTTCTGATGTTAAATTTTCTTCGAATTCATAAGGACCAACCTATAATAAATTTTGTTGTTAGAACTTTACAAATCAAAAATTAGTTGAAGACAATTATTATAATAAATTTAATTTACAATCGTGCGTTGGCCAAAGTGGATTCCTGCCTAGATGTTAATCGAAAACCGGTCTTGGTGATTCCGAACAATAGTGCAGTGGGGATTTTCTTGAGCATACCAGTGGAAATTTCGGGTATTCCAAAACTTATTCCGGCCAAACTTACTTTCATCAGTAAACAGAATTTTTTTGAAAAAATCTTCATCGTTTTCGAAATGATTCAAGAGTTTCTGACAAAAAGCCATACGAACTGGATAATTCTCGGGCTTCAACTCTTGAACTCGTTGATGATGATACGCGTGAAGCTTTTCATCTTTCAGTGTTCGTTGGACGGTGCCAAAAGACAAATGCAGTTGCTGAGCAACTCCACGAATACCGATCTCTGGATCTTCCTCAACGGCCTCAATGATAGCCTCTTCGTTCTCATTATTTCGTGCACGACGTGGTGCACCAGCTTCTCGGTGATTTAGTAAAACATTACCAGACTCACGTAATCGGCTGACTGCACTAAGGATCACTGGAGAACTTGGATGCCGCCGATTCGGGAATCTCTCTGCATACCTGCGCCGTGCTTCAGCAGCATTACAATTGGCCATACCATACAGGAGGATCATATCAACATACTCTTGAGCAGTATATTCAGTAGGGTGTTTCAAAAAAAGACGAATTTTTTTTTTTTCTTTTGGTGTCTAAAAATTGATAGTATACCTAAAAACAAAAATTTTGGCGCCCATGTGAGCTCTTAATATCAATAGTAAGATTTGCCTGTATCCATTTCTTTATTTTCCATTTAAATAACACGGGAAAAATTTTTTTTAATTTTTTAATTTTTATTACTTTGGAACGGTTCATCGTAACAACAATCTGAAAAATGATATTAGTAGGAAATTTTACGCTCTACAAAAAACGTTTATAGACCAAAGTTCCTCAGATTAACGGCTTCAAAGATATCCGCGGTCAAAGATAACACTAATAAAAAATTTCAAATATTTTCCAATAAAATTACAAAAAAAATATCACATGCTATATTTTTATTATTTTTTATGTTAAATTACTTCAATTCCGTTAACCTGAGACTGTAAACTTTTTTTTTTTACTAATTAATTCAATACTTAACTCACGAAATGCACTAATATATAAATATAAACGTTAAAAATGTCACATAAATGATTTTTTGGTCTTTCTTATAACAAATTTATTTTATATTTTATAAAATTTATAAATTTTTGTAAGAGGAAAATGTAAAGTTCCTTATTACACAAACTCACCAAACACTCATCATTGCATATTATTCAAAATAATATGAAAATTCTGTAAATACGTTAAATCAATTAAATCTACTATAAAACTTGATCAAATGTTTTTTATTTGAAAAATATCAACAGAGCTTTATTTAGCTCTGTCGGTACAGAGTATTATACTCATTTAATTTGAGTGTTGTAGCTAATAAGCTCTGTGTTGGTAAGCCTGGTTGTTCGGTACTAACTTCATTTAGTTGCTTTGCTCTCAACGCTCTCAACAGAAATGGTGCGTGTGTATTAGTAGAAAAGGCTCTTAGTAGAAAACTGTTGTACTTGCCATGCCGACACCATATTTTTGAAATTGTTCTTCGAAGTGCATTTGAAATATACTGGCCTGCTTCGTCTGGCCCAAACGTTCCAATTTATCAGAGATTTAAAAAGAAGTGGGATGAAATTGACCAATCAAACTTTACGGCTGGTATTTGTGACAAAAAAGTTTTGGAAGTAATAACACCAATCAAAGATGAGATTTTGAAATTCGTTAATAATCAAATAGAAGTAAAATTTTTTAATCCAGCGCTGAAGAATTATTAACTGATGTTAAAGTGGAAAAGAAAAATGTATAAAGTTCAGTATAATTGAGGAGCTGATTTTCAAAAGGGTATCTTTTCATATTTTAAAATACCAGTTTTCTGAACTTTTAAATACTAATTACTTTGAGAATTATGAACATTTATAAATGAAAATCGAATTGCAGCTTCATAACCGATTGCACTTTATAGCTAAATTAAAAAGTTCAATACAAATATTTATAATTGAAGATAACTAGTTTTTGTCTCGATTAATCAAAAATCAAAAGATACCCTTTTGAAAATAAGCTCCTCAATTATCAATTTTACTCTGATTAATTAACTTGCCGTCGTGATTAAAAATATTGAAAATCAGTTTCACATGACTGTTATACTTTTAATCATCTTTAACGATTAAAATTGCGTTTGTAAAATATTTTACAACTTTTACCTCACATCAGTTAATAATAATTAGTCTTCTCAACTTTGAAATTGCGATATAATCAATTTCATTTTGACTTATAACTTTTTGTAGATGGATCATTGTCGAGACGATTACCGTGAACTTCTGGAATTATCATTAATATTTTTGGGTACTACTACCACAAATATTACATTTAAGCATCCTGGAGCGGTCCATCATGCAAGGTGGATGGCTAAAGCAATATATAGTTTAAAAATTTTTTATTCAGAAATGAATTTCATCTTACTAAATCGGAAATAGATGGATTACGAGAACTTTGTTTATTTATCATAATATTCTATTTAAAAGCTTGGTTCACTGCGCCGTGTGCTATAACAGCACCTAATAATGATTTAACTTTGATTAAAGAATTAATTTCATATGAAAGATTTAATAATAGTCTTTCACAGACATGCTCACAAAAATTAGCCGATCACTTGTGGTATTTAAACAACGAGCTGTCTGTTTTATCTCTCTTTGATAAAAATGTTTCAGTTGGAACAAAAAAAAAGAATAGTTCATGCTCTTAAAAACTGTAAAGCCAATGAAACTACAACAAATCGCTTTATAATAGATAAGAAAAATTTAGAGTCATTATTAAATAAAGATCTTAGTCAATTTATGTCTATGAGATCGATTAATATATTTGAATCGTTTGATTTGTCGTATGAGTTCATTGATGAGGATGTTACTTTGTGGCCTCAGAATCCGAATTTCTTAGAAAACTTGGAGTATTTCGGGAAACTTCAAGTTGTGAATGATGTAGCAGAACGCGGCGTGGCATTGATAGAGCAGTATAATCGATGCTTAACGAAAGATGAAGAACAGCTTCAATATTTGTTGCAAGTAGTGACAGAACATAGAAAACAATATCCTAATTGCAATAAAAGTAATTTTATAAAACTGTAATATTTTCAAGTTGAAAAATTGTTGTAACAAGTTGTAAATATAGTTTTTTGTTATAAAGAATTAATTGTTCAATTAAATTTCTTAATATTTAGTAAAAAAAAAAAATAAATTTCTTATAAAAGAGACCAAAAAATCATTTATAAGATATTTTTAACGTTTATATTTATATATTAGTGCATTTCGTGAGTTAAAAAAAAGTTTACAGTCTCAGGTTAACGGAATTGAAGTAATTTAACATAAAAAATAATAAAAATATAGCATGTGATATTTTTTTTGTAATTTTATTGGAAAATATTTGAAATTTTTTATTAGTGTTATCTTTGACCGCGGATATCTTTGAAGCCGTTAATCTGAGGAACTTTGGTCTCTAAACGGTTTTTGTAGAGCGTAAAATTTCCTACAAATATCATTTTTCAAATTGTTGTTACGATGAACCGTTCCAAAGAAATAAAAATTAAAAAATTAAAAAAAATTTTTCCCGTGTTATTTAAATGGAAAATAAAGAAATGGATACAGGCAAATCTTACTATTGATATTAAGAGCTCACATGGGCGCCAAAATTTTTGTTTTTAGGTATACTATCAATTTTTAGACACCAAAAGAAAAAAAAAAAAATTCGTCTTTTTTTGAAACACCCTAATATTCAGCCATAATACAGATATTGTTTGAGAAAAATCGATTTATAAATATTTAAATTCTTAAGTAAATTATCAATTGTAATGACAGATACACACCGAATTAATTGATTGACATAAATAAAGATAAGCGATCGCAACGCGAACGTAGTAACAAGCGTGCTCTTTTGTTCTGAATGAAAGAATAAAAAATAAAAGACTAAAATGTAGGATACAAGGAAGATCATACAGAAGGACTATAAGAAGAATGATTAAAAGGACAATATGCAGAGATTTTAAACGCGTAGACAACTTAAAACACTCGAAATAATCAATTGATGATCAAATCTAGATTGTTAAAAAAAGGAAAACGTTCTAAGAGTTAAATTGGAGGATAACATGAAGGCAACAAAATTGAAAGCTTAGCAGGATAATATTCAGGATAAATTTGAACGACTAAACTGAAGGAGAATCCGAAAGATGATTTTACTGGATAAAGTTTAGGTTAAACTGCAGGAGTAAAAATCATGTTATCAAGCTTAGATTAAAAGACAATTGGCCGAATATTCAAAAAAACACAATGTGGAGGCTAGCAAGATCGAATTCTAAAATTCTTAGAGGTTAATAATAAGGGTATTGCTGGTAATCTCGCTCACGGTCTCGCTCATGATCTTACTCATGATCTCACTTGTGGTCTTGCTCATGGTCTCGCTCGTGGTCTCGCTCATAGTCTAGCTCGTTATCTCGCTCACAATCTAGCTCGTGATCTCGCTCATGATCTCGCTCATGGTCTCGCTCATAGTCTAGCTCGTGATCTCGCTCATAGTCTCGCTCATGATCTTTCTCATGGTCTTGCTCATGGTCTCGCTCGTAGTCTCGCTCATGGTCTCACTCATGATCTCGCTCATAGTCTAGCTCGTTATCTCGCTCACAGTCTAGCTCGTGATCTCGCTCATGATCTCGCTCATGGTCTCGCTCATAGTCTCGCTCATGATCTTGCTCATGGTCTCGCTCATGATCCCGCTCATGGTCTCGCTCATGATCTCGCTAATGATCTCTCTCGTGGTCTCGCTAATGATCTCGCTCGTGCTCCCGCTAATGATCTCACTCGTGGTCTCGCTCATGATCTCGCTCGTGATCTCGCTCATGATCTCGCTCGTGGTCTCGCTCGTGGTCTCGCTCATGATCTCACTCGTGCTCCCGCTAATGATCTCGCTCATGGTCTCGCTTATGATCTCGCTCGTGGTCTCGCTCATGATCTCGCTCGTGGTCTCACTCATGATCTCGCTCGTGGTCTCGCTCATGGTCTCGCTCGTAGTCTCGCTCATGGTCTCGCTCATGCTCTCGCTCATGATCTCGCTCATGATCTTGCTCATGGTCTCACTCATGGTCTTGCTCATGATCTCGCTCGTGGTCTCGCTAATGATCTCGCTTGTGGTCTCGCTTATCGTCTCGTTTGTTGTCATGTTTGTCATCTCCCTAATACGTATCCAACCTATCTATTTATCTATAATATTTCTGAAATTATTTAAAACTTCAAATAACTCTACTCAATTATATGGAATTTTATAAAGTTGGAGTTTCGGATCTCAGCCCTAAAAATAATGTTAATTTTTTAATTTCACCTTGCATAGTGATCTAGATATTGTTCTTAAAATAGGCATTTTTTTCTACAATTTTTTTATTTTTCTGACATTTATCGTAAGCTACTCTCTTAAAATGAATGAGTGGAATTTTACAGTGAAATAACTAAATTCCAGTTTCCTCATAAGAGTCCTTTTTATTATCCTGAGAAGTAACCTGGAAGTTGTCCTATTTGTTTTCCTGTGTTATGTCCGAAAAATAAGATCTTAAACTGCGGTAGCTGGATTAACAGAGGTCCGGATAACAGATGAATTTCCCTAACGAAAGAATCGTTAAGTTTATATTTTATGGGTTTGTGAAGGTGAAAACCCCGGAGAGGGCCCCTTGAATACGACAATCGACCTCGGAAATAATAAAATATCCTCCACTTACTATTGCGAATCCTAATTCTAACGATGATTCGGCCTTTGATTGGACGTTGTACCTTTGAGTTCCGCTGCTTGGCTTCTCGCTTCCTCCTGCTGACTGGAGATTGAAGGTTGAAGGTTCTTAACTTAAGAATGATGATACACTTCGATTCGAGTTTTTAGTTTATATATTCTGTTTAACTGGCCCTATGGGCAAACACGTCTTAACTTACACTATTCACTTATTAACTAATAACAATATAAAAACAAAGGTTGAAAGTTAATATGAGTTCGTAACCGGAGTAACGACTCCGGCAAACAAAGTTCGCCGATCATAAATTTACAGAAGAAGAAAATAATAATTTGAGAGTAGGACCAGGTCACTGGAACTGTGGGAATCTCGATTATCGTCAAAACGAATCGTGGCTCGAAGAATCGCTATCACAGAACTCAGAAATACCGTTAAGGAAATCGTAATGAATAATTAGGGAAAAGATGACTAATTGATTTAATAATTGAAGTCTGCCTATACGTGTCGGGGTATAGGACTCACCCGGGCTCTAAGGCAGAACTGTTACCTTATAAATGAGCTGTCGAATTATGGTGTTCGTGTCTTTTATCACCTCGGTTGCGATTCATTAAGTGGGGCTACTAATTAAACAATTGGTTCCTGCGATGAGGTGACAATGCGCGGTAATGTGTATTCTTCGGCCACGAGTAAGTTGTCGCGCAGTCCAGTCCCTAAATATGCAAGCGCTGCAGTAGGGATGGTAAAATCGATTCCGATTCTACCCGAGAATCGATTCTGTGGTAAAAAAACTCGATTATTTAGACTCGATTTCCAGTTATCAGAATCGATCTAGAATCGATTCTTAGTGATCGAGTCTATAATTTATTTTAATGCTGGAGTAATAACACTATAGCATCAATATATTAAATAAAAAATGGCCCAAAGTAATTTTATAGTTCATTATGAAAATATTTTAAATTTAGCACTCTCTGTGCGTTCGCATTCAATCGGATTTCGTTCAATTCAAATATTTGAGAAAATTTTTATTTTCATTTGTATATGATTTTAATATGGTATTGAGATCTTGTCTGTATAGGTGAAATTTTGAAAAAAGAAATTAAGTCATCGAAAACTCTTGTGATTACCTGCGAAAATAATCTTACAGATCATCAACCATCTTCAGGTAGTAATGATCTGTGGGATTTTTTAGACGACGCTGTGCAACACAACATTCAAGTCGCTGACAGTGATGAAGCAGGCGGTCTGCCTATCGAACTTATGGAGTTTATTAATCGATCTACAGTAGACTGGAAAACTAATCCTAACCTGATTGTAACTTGGAAATCGCTCGAATCTGATTACCCTTATTTGTCGACTGTAGCTATAAAATACTTAAGTGTGGTTGCAACATCAACACCGTGTGAACGCTTATTTTCACACTCAGGGTTGATTGCAAATCAGCTCAGAAGTACATTATCACCCAATCATTTGAATATGTTGGTTATCTTAAAATCTATCTTACAAATTCGTGGTTATCATAATAATATTTAATTAACTATTCGAGTAAAATACTAACTTTATTGTTTTCAAATGTTACTTTTTTAATAAAATGTAATAATATTTTTTAAATTTAAATTTTATTGTACCTTTTACCTTATTATGCTAGTTTTATTTTTTAAAAAAATTTATGAAATTTTAATTGAAAAAAAAATTTTACTCAGAATCGATTATTTAAAAGAATAGATTCTTGAAATTGATTAATCGAATCTGAGAATCGAAATTTCTGAAAAAAGAATCGGAATCGAGAATCGATCCTTCAGCTTATGTTTCCATCCCTACGCTGCACTTTTCGGCAGGAATGGGAGGCCCTGTATTATAGACGGCACGCCGGATATAACACCTGATAAGACTCATTATTACCTTGATAAATAGCCTGGTCCTTATCCTGTTAGTTTTACTGAAAAGGTCCTTACTATTACCCTGTAGCCTCGATAAGCAGCCTGGGAATTTGTCCTTTTACTTTACCTAATAAAAGTCCTTATTTTTATCTTGATAAGTAGCCTAGAATTTGTCTTTATACTTCGTCTGATATGAGTCCTTTTTATTATTCTGACAATTGACTTAGAATCTTTCATCTTTATAATTTACAATAAATTAATTTTTATCTTTGATTACCTATCCATTCATTAATTCAATAGCTTCTTTAAATTTTAAAATTAAGTTTAAAATTGAGTATTTTATTTTATTTTATTTTTTAGGCGCGCAGTAGCCTATCGGGTCCGACCCTCGCTTACCAAAGCATTGGATCGGGTTCGAGTCCGGCGTACACCAATAAATATTTTCAATATTTAAGTGTATTATACTGCTCAGCCCAAGAAATAAAACGAGTTCTAATCTCAAAAGTTTACCCCCTAACGTAGTCGCTCACGACCTTAGTAGTTTATGCGACTTTAAACAAAATTAAGAAAAAAAAATTTTATTTTAAAGGTTACATTTGTTTAAACTCTTAAAAATTAGAATTATTTAAAAAAAGTAAACAAACAAAAGTAAAACGTGAAGTTGGAAATCGCAACGCAGCCAAATTTATTATTTATTATTTTGTATTTTTTTTTAAATGTTAAATCTCACATCTGATTGGTCAACGAAAATTTTGAATAACTCAAAAACTACTCAAAATTTTTAGTAACGACTAAGAAGTTTTTTGCTCTGAATTGTTATCTCTATTCAAATATCTTCGCTGTAAAAGTAATTTTGGATCACCCTGTATAGTAAATTTTAATTAAAAAATAAGTAGCGAGGATCAGTACGAGGCATTGGGCAGCAATGACTGAATTTTATTTTTATTTAGAATGATTTAAGGAATTTTCAATTAAAAAAATTAGTAGCGAGAGGCAGCAAGAGGCACTGGGTGGCTGTAAATGAATTTTTATTATTTTTTGCGAATAATTAACGTAATTTTCAAATGAACAATAAGTAGCGAGGGTCAATCAGAGGCACTTGGCAGCTGTGACGGAATTTTTTTATTTATTTTGAATCCTTGAAGTAATTTTCAATTAGAAAATCAGTAGCGAGACTCAGGCAGTGGCATTGGCCGGCTATGGTCGAATATTTCTAGTTATCATGAAATATTGAAGTAATTTTTAATTTAAAATTATTAGCGAGGTAATAAATGGCTGTCTGAAATTTTCCATTTATTTAGAATTATTTAAGTTATTTTTAAAGTTAAAAATTAATACTAAGCTTAGAATAGAATACTGTAATCGTTCGATGCAACAAAAATTTAATTTATTGTGAAATATTGAAGAATTTCGAAATTAAAAAGTACAACGAATAACATCAATATTTTTTACCGCAAGCGCTTATCAAATTCGATTATTTATTTACAATTATTCGTAAAATAAAAAGGAATACGTCGACATTTAATCAAGTAGGGGCTCAAAATGTCGTCTATTCACTTGAAGACAGAGCCGGCATCGCTTGAGTAGATTTTCTCGGACATTTTCTAGCATTTTCGCAGTGACTGTTTTCTGAGCAGCATGAATTCGGGCCACGGTCTCCATTTGGTCCTCGGGCTCATCAGAGTAAACCATTTCCTTGAAATTTCCCCGCAAAAAGTAGTCCGTTTCTTTCCAACCAACACTGAGGGTAAACCCCGTTGAGGAACTCTTGTACTGTACCAGCATAGTGACTCGGTGCTCCATCATGCTGGAACCACGTCGGCTGCTTATTCACTTCAGCTAGTAGTCGAGAAAGTTTATCGCGCAGGAATGTCAAGTATTGGGTGCTCTGTAATAAGGAGAATTCATGGTTTGTTGTGGAAAACTAGAAAAAAGGTGCATGGAAGTGGTGAAGTCAGGTAAGGAATGTTTGAGGACGACGACGCTGATGTAACTAATTATGAAAAATCTAATGATTCCATTAAAACACAAAAATCACTAGCGTAAATAAGGCTCGATTTTTATGAATGATAAAAGCTCTCAATTTTTAAAAAGACTCAATTTAAATCCTCAACACATAAGAATTTTTACTTGTGTATTTAAATGTTTACTTACGTCCATCGTTTCGGGTAGTTCGTAAAGAATGACGTGGTCACCGATGATTTTACCCCAGACATTGATCTTCCATTTATTCGGGAAATTACGGTTCACCGTCATGTGCGGATTTTCCTCTGCATTATAATGACTATTGTGCTGATTGAAACACCCCTCCCGAGTGAAGAGTGATTCATCAGTCCACAATATTACCCGTAAAAAATTTGGATCTGCGTCGTTGGAGTCAAGTATAAACTGATGAAAGTCCATTCGTAAGCGGTAATCTCCAGCTTCTAACTTCTGCACTTTCCTGCTGTAATAAGAATGGATCTTTTCAGTACGAGTAATACGGTTCACTGTAGAGCGTGAAATGTGAATCCTACGTTCAACCCGTCTGGTACTCGTACTGAGATCCGCACGGATAGCAGCGAGAACGCGTTCGTTGCGAACGTTCCGAACCTCTCGAGGCCGACCGACTCGCTCGACGTTGTTCGGCATCAAATTGCCGGATTCGCGACAATGATGAAGAGCGCGGAAAATAACATTTTTATTCGGATAGCTGTCACGATCCAGAAACCTTTCACGATAAGTGCGTGCAGCTGCCACAGCATTACGATTACACTCGCCATAAAGAATAATCATCTCGGTAAATTTAGCAGCAGTATAAACCATGATGACGAAGTTCGTTAAGAAAAAATTCAGAAACGACTGACAACGGGAAATAGTTAGCCAAGAGATGGGAAGAAAACAAAGGAAATCGGAAAACAAATCAAATTGCGAGACGCATAGAAAAAAAACAAGAGAATTGGAATAATAGCAACAATTAGAATAAGAATAAGTTAATAAAGAAGGACAACGAGAGATGAAAATACAGAAGGTTTCTAAGGAAAATAAATCAGCAAACGACACTCTGTCAACCCGTCTAAAAACATCGGTTCTTTATTTTAGTAGTTATAATTATTATTTTCTTAATTTACCAAAATAAATTAGCCGCCGACACTTTGATAATCCGCCCGAGTTAATCGATTTTGTACTTTTATAATAATAATTAATATTTTAGTAATTAACCAAAATAAATCAGCTACCCAGTGCCTTTGCTTTACCCTCAACACTGGTTTCTAATCTAAAATTACTCCAATAATTTAAGATAAATAAAAAAATCCTTTACCTAACGCCCAGTGCCTCTAACTGACCCTCAATACAAAGTCTTTAAATAAAAATTACTTTAATAATTGCAAATAAAAATAAAAATTCAGTCATAGCTTCCCAGTGCCTGTACTTAACATTCACCACTAATTTTCCGATTAAAAATTGATTTATTTATTCCAAATAAAAATAAAAATTCATTCATAGCCGCCCGGTGCCTCTGACTTTCACTACTTATTCTTCAATTAAAAATTACTTTTATTATTCCACATAAAAATAAAAATTCATTTCTAGCCGCCAAGTGTCCCTTACTCATCCTCACTACTAGTTTTTCAAGTAAAAATTACTCGAATCATTCTAAATTAAAAAAAAAAAATTCTGTAATAGCTACTGATTTTTAAATTAGAAATTACTTTAATTATTCAAAATAGAATAAAAAATTCATTCATAGCCGCCGAGTGCCTCTCTTTGATACTCAGTACTCAATTTTTAATCGAAAATTTCATTAATTGTCCTAAACAAAAATGAAAATTTTTTCATAGATGCCCAGTACCAGTAACTGAGCCTCGCTACTTATTTTTTAATTTAAATTTGCCTCAATTATTCCAAATAAAAATTAAAAACTCAGTCATTGCCGCCTCGAGCCCCTGACTGACCGTCACTCCTTATTTTCTATTTAAATATTATTTTAATTCATTTAAATAAAAAAAAAAATTCATTTACGGTCGCTAAGTACCTCTAACTGACAATCACTACTGATTTTCTAATTAAAAATTACATTAATTATTCAAAATAAAACGAAAATTCATTCATAGCCGCCCAGTGCCTCTCTTTGATACTCAGTACTAAATTTTTGATTGAAAATTACATTAAATGTTCTAAACAAAAATAAAAATTTATTCATTGACGCCCAGTGCCTCTAACTGATCAACGCTACTTATTTTTCAATTAGAAATTACTCTTATTTTCCTGAATAAAAATAAAAATACATTCATAAATGCCTAGTGCCTCTTACTCACCCTTGCTACTTGTTTTTCATTTAAAAATTTCTTTATTTATTTTAATTAAAAATCGAAATTCCGTTATAGCCGCTCAGTGCCTCTATTTGAGACTCACCACTAATTTATTAATTAAAAATTACCTTAATCATTCTAAATAAAAATGGAAATCTATTCGTAGCCGTCCAGTGCCCCTACTTGACACTTACTACAAATTTATCAATTGAAAATTACTTTATCTATTCAAAATAAAAACAAAACTTTATTTATAGCCACCCAGTGCCTCTGACTGACCCTTGCCATTCATTTTCAATCAGAAATTACTTAAATCATTCTAAATAAAAATAAAAATTCAGTAATAGCCGCCCAGTGAGTTTTACTAACCATCACTACTTGGTTTTCAACAAAAAATTACTATAAGTATTCTAAATAAGAATAATAATTCATTCATAGCCGCCCAGTGCCTCTACGTGACATTTGCTACTCATTTTTTGATTGAAAATTATTTAAATCATTCTAAATAAAAATAAGGATTCAGTCATAGCTGCCAAGTGACTTTTACTGACTCTTGCTAATTACTTGACAGGTAAAAATTACGTTAAGTATTCGAAATAAAAATAAAAAATTATTCGCAGCCACCCAGTGCCTTTACTTGACAGTCGCTACTAATTTCTCAATTAAAAATAATCTAACCATTCAAAATTAAATTAAAAATTCATCGATAGCCGCTCATTGCCTTCAACTAACCATCGCCACTTATTTTTTGATTAAAAATTATTTTAATTATTCGAAAAAAAATGAAAATTAATTCGTAGTCCAGAGCCTCTTACTTACCCTCGCTACTTATTTTTCAATTAATAAGTTCTTTAATCATTCTAAATAAGAATTAAAATTCAGTCATAGCTTTCCAGTGCCTATACTTGACACTTAACACTAATTTTTCTATTAAAAATTACTTTATTTATTCAAAATAAAAAAAAAAATTCATTGATAGCCGCCTAGTGCCTCTAACTGACCCTCGCTACTTATTCATCAATGAAAAATTATTCTTATCATTTCGAATAAGAATAAAAATGCATTTCTAGCCCCCCAGTGCTTCTCACTGACCCGCGCTTCTTGTTTTTCAATTCAAAATTACTTTAATTTTTAAAATTAATAGTAAAAATTAATTTATAGTTGCCCAAGACCTCTGACTCACCCTCGCTACTTATTTTTCAATTATAAATTAATCTTATTATCCCGAATGAAAATAAAAATTTATCCGTAGCCGCCCAGTGCCTCTACTTGACACTCGCTACTCATTTTATAATTAAACATATTTAAATTATTCTAAATAAAAATGAGGATTCAGTTATAGCTGCTAAGTGCCTCTTTCTTACACTCACTACTTACTTTTTTATCGAAAAGTTTTTTAATTATTGTAAATAAGAATAAAAATTCATTCATAGCTGCTCATTGCCTCTTACTGACCCTTGCTACTTGTTTTTCATTAAAAAAAAAATGACTTTATTTATTGACAATGAAAATAAAAATTCATTTATTGCCGCTTCGTGCCTCTACTCGACACTCGCTACTAATTTATTAATTGAAAATTACATAAATTATTCTAAAAAAGATAAAAATTTTGTTATAGCCACCCAGTGCCTTTTACTGACTCTCGCTACTTATTTTTCAATTAAAAATTACTTTAAGTATTCGGAATAAAAATGGAAATTCATTTGAAGCCGCCTAGTGTCTCTATTTGATACTTACCACTAATTTTTCAATTGAAAATTACTTTAATTATTTAAAATAAAAATAAAAATCCATACATAGCCTCTCAGAGTCCGACTTAACACACGCTACTAATTTTTTAATTGAAAATTATATTAATTATTCTAAATAAAAATAAAAATTCTGTCATAGTCGTCCACTACTTATTTTTCAATTGAAAATTACTTTAATAATTAAAAATAAAATTAAAAATTGATTCATGACCGCCCAGTGCCGCTAACTGACCCTCGCCACTTATTCTTCAGTTAAAAAATATTCTTATTATTCCGAAAAAATTAAAAATTTATTTCTAGCAGCTCTGTGCTTCTTACTGCCCCTCGCTACTTGTTTTTTGATTAAAAATGACTTTAATCATTCAAAATAATAATAAAAAATTATTTATAGCCACCCAGTCTGACTGACCCTTGCTATTTATTTTTCATTTAAAAATCACTTTAAATTTTCGAAATAAAAAAAAAATCATTCATAGTTGCTCAGAGAATGTTACCCATCCTCGCTACTAATTTTTCAATAAAAAATTACTTAAGAAGGGTTTACATTTTTTCTCTCTCTCGTCCTCTATTGGACAAACGAAAGTATCTCTGTCATACTTGTACAACTTATGGAATCTTAAAACGCATTTTATGCATAAATTAATGAACATTTTCTAAAAAAGCGCTTTGCTCTTCGATAGATAATTTAATTATCTATCGAAGAGCAAAGCGTTTTTTTCAAAATTTTATCTTATTCATGAGCAAAATTCGTTTGAAAATCAAATATCAACCGCTCTTAAATCATTCTAAATAAAAACAAAAATTGAGTCATGGCTGCTCAGTTCCTCTTACTCACCTTCGCTACTTGTTTTTCAATTAAAAAGTACTCTAATAATTCAAAATAATAATAAAATTCAGTCAACGCCACTCAGGGCCTCTAGCTGACCCTTGCTACCTATTTTTCAATTATAAGATTACTTTAATTATTCGAAATAGAAATAAAAATCGATTTATAGCTGCCCAGAGCCTCTACTTGAAACTCGCTACTAATTTTTTAATTGAAAATTACTCTAATTATTCTAAATAGAAATAAAAATGTATTCATGGCCGCTCAGTGCCCCTGACTGAACTACTTATTTTTTATCTACAAATTCCTTTAATAATTCTAAATAGAAATAAAAATTCAGTCCTAGCCACCCAGTGCTTTTAACTAACCCTCACCACTTATTTTTCAATCAAAAATTATACTTTATTAATCCCAAATAAAAGTTAAAATTCAGTCATGAAAACCTAGTGCCTCAAACTAACCCTCGCTAGTGATTTTTTTTATTGAAAATTACTTTAATCATTTCATTTCAATTCAATTTCATTTCATTTCAATTAATTATCTATGCGTCTGATTGAAAAATGGCTCAGGACTTTTCGTCTCAGAATATTTTTCTCTTTTGATCCCTACAATGGGGTGCGCGACTTCTGGGACACCCTGTATATTAGAGCGTTTAAAAAAAAAAAAGTTAGGAAAACGGCTGACCTTAAAGGCCATCCCTGCAACTTCCTGCTAACTCCATAACTAAGCGCTCAATATTTCATTTATTTTGTTTTTGAGCTCCTCAAGCTCAAAAGTCTGATAGAAGTTTGATAGAACACGATTTTTGAAATTTTCAAACCGCAATAACTTTTGAATGAATGAACCGATTTTTACGTTTTTTACGATTTTTACTCCTTTGGACCATTCTTCATGTCATATCTCAGGACTCTATCTGTGAAGTAGCTAGCGACTATCCTTTGTAAATATCCTGGTACTTTTATCTCTTGAAGGGCTTGCATGATGCGATCCCAGTTGGCGGAGTAAAAGGCATTTTCAATGTCTAAAGTTGCCACCAGGCAATATTTCTTTGTTCCCCCCTTCCATCTGGTACCGGCGATCGCGTCTTTGGCTATACCGACAACCAGATTGATCGCGTCCAGGGTTGATCGCCCTTTTCCGAAATCCGTACTGATTGTCTGCTAAGAGTGGATCGACAACTGCTTCTATCCTTTGGTGGATTATACGTTCTAGTATCTTACCGGCTGTATCTAACATGCAGAGTGGACGATAAAATGACGGTTCTTCCGGTGGCTTTTCCCCTTTAGGAAGTAGTACCAGCCATTGTTGTTTCCGAGGAAAAATCCCTTCCTTCAAGCAGATATTGTAGACGTCGAGAAATAACGCTGGCGCTGCTTTAGTAGATGTTTTCAAGGCAATATTTGGGATTCCGTCCAGTCCCGGTGCTTTATTATTCCCGACGCGGTTACAAGCTTCCATCAGTTCTTCTTTCGTGACAGGTGGGATATCCTTCAGTTCGTCCTGTGTCAACAGGTAGTTGAAAACGCGCTATCGTGAAACAGCGCAGTGACGATCTTCTGTAAGAGTTGAGGACACGTAGGAGACATTGGGTGATATTTCAGTTGTGCCATGACTACCTTGTAAGGTCTACCCCACAAGTCTTTGTCCACCTCGTTGATTAGCTCTCTCCAGCATTTCTTCTTGCTATCCTTGATGGCTTTGTTTAAATATCGATAAGCTTTCTTGTATTCTGCGATTAGTTCCGCCGAGTCAGGCTGCCGATAACCACGCTGAGATATTCTTCTTTTCTTGGAACACTCTTTCCGTAGGAAGCTGATGTGGTCGATCCACCAGTGCACCGAAGGTCTTTGGTTCATGCCCCGTTTACGGGGCATGCAGGTGTCGCAAGCCTGGGTCACTCTCTTCATCAAGTCCTTGGTCATTTCTTCTGCAGATCCAGTAGTAAGCGGTTCACTATTTAGGGCAGCTGCTAGAGCACTTGGGTCAAAGGATTTCACCTTCCACCCAACGATGTCAAGTTTCTTAGCCGGTTTTCTAGGATTCTGGTCCTTTGATACTTCCCAGAGAATCGCGTTGTGATCGCTAGCCGTGTAGATCTCCATCACCTTCCAGTCGTAGTTTCCTCTGATGAGGCTGCTGCTGACAAAAGTAAGATCCACAATAGAACTTGCCTCGCCTTTAGTGTACGTCAGTGCATCGCCACTGTTCAACAATACTACATCTAACGTGGAAAAAGCTTCCAGTAGTTCTTTACCTCGTGCGTTGGTGTGTTTGCTGCCCCAGTCCACTGCCCAGGCGTTGAAGTTCCCAGCTATTGCCACTGGTTAGTACTGCTTCGCGTCCTCCGTCAGTCGATCCAGAAAGTCAATTGGTCATTGGTATGCTGGGCATCTGCTTGTGCCGGCATGATGGGCGTTATTCTCTGTACCGGATTGATCCGCACATAGTGCGCATTTAGCAGGCTTATTACACTTGGTGATTTTGTGTCCCTCTTCTCCACACTTAATGCATAGTTTGGAGCGGTCGACTTCACTTGTGCACTGAACCGCACGATGTCCGAAGTGCCAGCATTTATAACATCGGACTGGCCTTAGTACTGTTCTAATATGACAGTTGACCCAGCCGATCCTAATCTTGCCGTGTTCTCCTACCACCTTCTGCGCTACCGTTGCTGCCAGAGTCACCGACGTAGTTTGTGTTCTGCTACGTAAGACCTTATGAATTTTAATGGCTTCTACTGCTATACCACAATCGTTTCCAGTTGCCGTTTGTAAGGCTGTTAGAATTTCATCTTTTGTTGTAGTATCGTCAATATCGCGAATTTCCAGGTCTTCTTCAGGTCCTGTACTAATGATATTTGCGTCCTCTTTAAGTATTCCCGCGATAGTCTTCTGCAAGTATTTACCTCTATCACTACTGCCTTTCGACAGCGTGATGAGAATGTTCCCTGTCGCGGTCCTGCGTATCTCCTCGACTGTATTGCAGACTTAATCTGGGTGAACGTCTGCCTTGATTCATGTAAGTATTTGCTGGACTGATAATAAGTGCCTCAGGTCTCGTTGCTGCTCTTCTTGGCTTCTGATTCGGCTTCTGTGGAGGCACCAGAGGTTTTTCTGGAGGCAGTTTCCTGCGCTCCTTCCTCTTGTCCTTTCTGGACTGCACCTTTTCCCAGCCTGGCTTCTTGTTCTGTTTGCCAGAGTTTTGTGGAAGCTCCTTAACCACTTCCTGCTTCTTGATGGAATGACCAGGTCCAAACCAAGGTCTTTCAGCTTCTTGGGAGTATGAAAAGCTCCGCCTTCGGGAGAACGAATTTTTCTTTTCAACTTCCTCAGGTTGCGGCCGTATTGGACAAAAGATTCGGTCTCTGCCGTCGTGATAGTTTCACTTTTTTCTTCAGCGACTGATTCTCCGTCACCGTCAGCTCCAGTGTCCATCGCTTCTTCATTCACAACAGCCACTTGACTGTCATCCACTTGACGCCACTCTTCATCTAGTTTTTTGAAGAAAAAGAATATATGGCGAGGCTTTCGCCTACCTCCGAGGAGGCCGTTTCCTGGGCTCAAAAGAGCTATACACGCACGTACATTTGTCCTATCCCCACCATAGCGAGAACACATCCCAGTTCGCGGACAAGGAAAAACCGCTGCTCTCTTGCGTTTATACACATTCATTGAACAGCTGCAAGAGTTGCGTACTATTGTAAGAGTGTGCAACTCTCATCGACTCCTCTGGCAACTCATTCCCTGTAGGCACATCGAGATGTACCCACAGAATATGAGCAGTATCCAGCGGGGACCACGGGGAGGCGGAGTCGATTGAAGACCATGTTGTTTGTGTAATGTGTTGTGTGTAAAATATGATTTTACGTGTAAGTGTTTGCGTGTGTAGGGTGCCCGGGCACTTGTGTTATTTGTGGTCATTTTCCCTAACTTATTCTACGGCAGTCATCCAAAGCTTTATACTGTCCTCACCATTGTGTGGAGCATATCGCTTGTGTCTAGGCGCTCCGACTCTACCTAGGTGGATGTCTGTTGAGTCTCATCCCTAGTCGCATTTTCGTTAGTTAGTTGGGTTTGGAGTTTGCAGCACATTACTACTTTACTGAAACCTTTTAAAAGCTTGAAGTTACTTTGGGATGTGGCAATCGCACGCGCAACGCTCGCCCACTCCGCGTTCCCACCCCATATGTCCTTGAGCACCTCGCGTTGAGGCTCGTACTCATGGCATTCAAGCATTAAGTGCTCCACGTTGTCGACCCTTTCACCTAACCCATTCTCCCTACACTCGTCGCAGAATCTACTATCCTTATGTTCGTACTTGTATTGGTATTCTCTAAAGCAACCGTGGCTGGTTAGGATTTGAGTCAGCCAGAAGTTAGGGCTGATCCATTTGTTTGTTAGACGCTCTGCTACGTCTGGAAAGAATTCGTCAACCGTTTTCCTAATTTTTTTGCTTTAGATAATCCGTTTTTTAGTTAGAAATCGCATCATGGAGGGGGAAATTTTTTTGGTGCTCCACAAAAATGCTAGTAACTTTCTAACAACATGATATTTTTTGATAAAAATTTAGGAGAATAATCTTTAATGTATAATTAATGAATAAAAAAAAACCGATCCCCAAATTCCTTTATTATCTCAGTCGAAAAAATTCCCGAAAATCACCTATATTTTCGATCCTCACAGTGGCTATCTCCCTTAATAAATTGAGCATCTCTCACCTGCAAAACGATATTCTCGAGGAATTAAAAAATAGGAGACCGTCGACATTTTATGGATCAAAACACTCATTCATTCTGAATCTAAAATCATCTCAAGTCTGTAACAAATCTTTCTAAATGAATGTACGCATCCGGAAACATAAAATGTTGAAAATTACAAAAGCTAAAACAAGGGAACTCAAATTTAAGTACGCTTGGGTGTATAAAGCCGTAGTTTACTGAAAAGAAAATGATGATTCTACGAAAATTGAAATAGGCTCTCAAAATGATCTCAATAAATTAAATTAAGAATTATTATGCAAACATATTTCAAACTGTTGAACTTTGGATTTCCTAACTCTCAATATAAATAGCTACCTCGCTCATACAGCTTAGTTTGATCTCTTAATTGCTGAAATGAAGCCGCATATGATCACTATTGTGGAAACTTGGATATATCCAGATGTAACTATTGCACTAGATAACTATGTTGTCATTCGTACAGACAGAGGTCTTTCTGATAAATCCGGATGGTACATAAGAGGTGGTCTAGCTTTCTTTATCCATAAGTCACTGAAATCAAAAGTTCTTCAGACTTCGCTGACAAATCACTTTAATCAACCGGAATGAATGATTATTGATGTCTCATTGAAAACAGGGTCTCATATTTTGTTATCTGCTATCTACAAAAGGCCTCAAGATGATCTCTTGAATTCTTCTAACTTCCCGCTAAGAAAATCGAAGATTTTCAAAAATCGGGAAGTTATTGTCTTCACCCCTTTTTGCAAAAATCGAGTTTTCATCAGATCTCGACGTTTTAAGAACAACCCCTGCGATGCAGTGTATGTGTGTGTGTGTAAACCTCTTATAACTTCTGAACGGCTTGAAATGCTCAACAGCATAGAAAAGCTATCTCTTTATGCTAGGAGAGCTCAAAATAACACATAAATTGTATTTTTGAGCTCAAACCCGGGAAAAACGGATTAGATTTGGCTATATAAACAGATCTGGCCAGGTTTTTATATAATTATATATAATCTTTTTTATCTTTTATATATAATCTTTTTTAAACACACACATACACACACACATATACACACACACACACACACACACACACACACACATGCATGCATACATACATCTAGACGTACGGACATCATCGTAAAAATAGTCAGGAAAGCTTCTTAAGGCTTCAGAACGTCGAGATCTGTTGAAACCTTGACTTGCAAAACGGGGTAAAACGAATAAGTTCCTGATTTTTCGAAGGTCATTGATTTTTTTAGCGGGAAGTTAAAAAATAATCTTAATCAATTAACTTAAAAATAGTCTGGTCAGGATGTTGATAGAAAAGATATTTTAGGCGCATTTGTCTATTATTAAAACGTGATATAACATGTTTTATGTAGTCTACAAATCGATAATTATCGAAGTAGGTCTGGCTTTCGTATCTATGCTTTCGTTTTCCACATGTTGTATAAAATACCTTATTGTATCTTTTTTATCCTTCTTTATCAATTTTAATTCTTAAAAAACAATAATAATATAATTAATGCATACAACTTTGTGTTCCAGTACTAATTCTTTAATTCTCAAATATTTCGTTTCAGCATTAACTTCAATCATCTTTAGCTAACGACGCATGAAAGAGAAATTCACAGTGTAACGTATTTTGTAAAGTTATGAAAAACCATCAAATCGAGATGCAATCAGACACAAAAACGTCCTGTCGACCTCAACATACTCAACAAAATAAGTTGAACATATTACGTCGATTGAAGAAGAACTTATTAGATGCCAACCAACTTCATCCACTTCATAATAGCAATTCTCATCCCATAGATTCAGACATTATTATATTAATGGATAATTTTGTATGTCGACTTTTTGACATAACTGTTCTTAATGACAGTTATCTACCTAAGTACGAATCAAATTTTACAATTAACAACAGTAATTGTGCATTCTCTAATTGTAAACATGCATTTGATATAATATCACAACAAACGAGAGCAGCTGATGAACTAGCTTCGATCATAAGAATTTGTAAAAAATGTAATGCAATATTTGTTCAGAAACATTAATGCAGAAATAAATATAATCACTCAGAATTATTATTTTCTATGACTGCTCCAGTAAATTTATCAAGAATTGAATTTCGTAGTGTAATGTGGCTAGTTTCTACTGTTCGTGTATTCGTTAAATTGTTGTCTAAGCTTTTATTCAATAATTGGAATAAAGAGTTTAACGCGAAATGGGTCGAAAAAACACGCTTGTTAAGTTCGAAATGTAACCAACCTGAAGCCATAGCTTGTCGGAGTCGGTGCTGCTACAGATGGTTGTAGCTGTAGATTTTACGACTGATCAGAACGATAGCTTCCAAAATTACTGAAAAATAGAACTAAATGGTCGTCTTTTCTAAATTTCGTTTTTATTATTGTTCACTTTTGTCAATTAAACTATCGATGGAGGACAGAAAATTTAGTATATTGAACTTCCAACAAAAATGTATAAGTGAAATTTTTCGTATTATTAACGGCCGAAAGTTACAGGCTCAATAATTTCTATTTTTATGTGTGACGAACGATTAATTTATGCCTCTACTCTAATTTATCATGTTAATCAAATAACAAGGGCTGAGTTTTGAAGATCTTAGTCCACTGTGATAAAATAGTAGTCATGGTCTGTCATTCAGCGAATAAATGAAACGATGGCCCTCTTTCAACCAATCTTTGTCAGTACCAGATGTTGACAATAAAATCAGCCTCTGTTCTTTATCACATGAAGGTGGAAAACACCACAATTTAACCTCTCTTAATTTTACGATGCTTTGAGAAATAACAATCAATATCCCCATGGTAACATCAGAAGCAATCGTATTAGCATCCTCTGAAAATGGTCATCAGGACTCGGCCTGCCGAAGACTCTTGTCCTCTTTAGTTCGCAATTCCTAACCATACCCTTGTGAAAAAATTTATTGGATAAAAGTAGGTAAATTACTTATAAAGTGAAAGTAACAGTTTACAAATGTTTATTTTTATTCAAAAATGTTTTGTCGAAAACTATCCAATGCGGATAGCTTCCGTAATTAATTTTAAAAATGTGATGAAATTAGGATTAGGAAGTTAAATAAAAATACTTGGATTTTTTGGGGAACAATTTAGATGATTTATTTGTCCCCAAAGGAGGAAAACCCAGCTAGGCTGAGAAAAAACCTCCTTGATGAAAATTATACAAGTAAATTGTATGTGTGTAAGTGTGTATGTGTAACTTACGTTGCAATAACGTAATAGGGGTGAGCTCAGCCACCGTAGAGAGAAATTTATCGATAATTTAAATTTGTATTGTCCCAAGGTGGGAGCTGGTAATATTTAATTTATTAGATGAACTGTCTCAGTGTGAGAGCTAATAATGTTCAATTAATTAAATGAATTGTCTCAGTGTGAGAGCTTATAATATTCAATTGATAACAAGATGTTGGTCAATTGAATTTATTGTTTTTCGTGTAGAAAATAGTCAAATGATTTTGAATTTAGAATTGAACTATTGATGAATTTGATTAAGTAAAATTGTAATTAAATGTTGGTAATGAATTCAATATAATTTAATATTAATATCGCGCGTCAATAATGGATTGACTAAAGCCGCGTGGCTGTTGCAATCCTTTGTTAATATGGCGCGCAATGGCCGCGTGGCGTCACTAATTAGGTCTACCTTGATTTTATTTATTTTAATTCACTGAACTATTGAACTGATTTGAATGATTTGAGAATTTAATTGTTATTGAAATTGAAGTAGGGGAGAAGGGGGTCAATTGAACCAAAAAAAGTTTAGTAATTTTTTACTATTCGAATTAAAACTAAATAATAAATTTTTTTTTCTTGGAATGATAGTTTATTAAGTCTACTATCATTATCAATACATAAATTAGTTAATAAACAACGTGAATTTTTAAAAATTATTAATTTATCCAAACGCGTCGAATGGTTCAATTGATCCCCGATTAAGGGCAATTGAACCACTGCGCTCGGGGTCAATTGAACCAATGATATTTATAACTCAAACCCGAACTTTTAATAAATAACATATTAATTGTTACTTTCTAATATTACTGTTGCACATTTTTAATACACATATATTATATTTAATAAATTAAAAATCGATTTAAAAATAATTTTAATTACAAATTGAGTTTATCAAATTGTTAGGTTATTTCTGAGTATTTTTCACGTCGAGTCAAGATGCGCGCGCATGTCCCATGCTTCTCCGTATGGTTCAATCGTCCCCGGGACTGCTGGTTCAATTGACCCCGTATGAGTTTAAAACAATTAATAGTAAATAATAAATAAATAAACCATTCTATCACTATAAACAAAGTTGAGGATTATAAAATATAAGTATATACAACTACTATAATTCAAATTTTATCAATTAATTCAAAAATTTAAATATTATTAAACAATTTGTCACCAGCCGAAAAGAAAGTTTGCATGCCTAAAAATAAGAAAATCTCAATTTTTCAAAATTTATCGATCGCAATGATTTCAAATTTTGATCATATCTGAGTTTAACATATTAGAATCTAATTCTAAGAGCATGAAGCGTTTTTCAATTTTTTTCGATTTTTAAGTCGAGTGGTTCAATTGCCCCGTGGTTCATTTGACCCCCTTCTCCCCTAATTATTATTGTTTAATGAATAATTTAAGTATTTGAACAAATGTAAGATGCAAGTAAAAAATATCGGGATCGAATGATACAGAGTAGTCGTACTAGTACAAGAGTCCAAGCACAACTGCTTATCGCCGACCACGTGAGCTGGCTTCTCTCCCGTTAACCAAGGCGCGCATGAGCGACGGCCATCGCGTGATACGATTATTTCCGAGTTGGAACGATCAAGCCCGAAGGCGCAATTCCTCTTATAAATTTTTACTGGATCTCTTTTCTGGCGGTTAAACAAAAAAGTTGAAAAAAGTCTTACTCAGTCGGAAAAACTCGGAATTTTGTATAGAAATTCGGAGTAATTCCAAGATTTCGGACTCTTCCAGAAGAGTTATTCAGTATTAATAAATCTTTCTGTTGCAAATTTGAGCCACTACTGAAAAAATTATTCAAAGTTTTTTTGACTTATTAAAATTTTATAAAGAAAATTTAGAGCGGCTACTGGATGAGTTTTTCTGACTGATTAAAATATTATAATTTTGAATGATTACAAAAAGAGTTTTTCTGACATATTAAAAAATATTTTACTAAAGTTCAAGCAGCTGCAAAAAGAGTAATTCAGTGTTTGGTACATTTGGTACATTTGGTACATAGTTCTTGAAATTCATTGCTGACAACTAGTGCATTTGTTGAGAATTATTGCTATGGAAAAATTACATTTCTTTATATTGTAACAGGCCGCTTTTAGCGCCACCTGTTAAGGCGTTGTTTCTCTAATTTTACCTTTTTGAATTTAATTTTAAAGGAAATTTTGATTGAGTTTTTTTTTTTTGATTTTATTTTATGCCCATTGGTTGGATTCGCCGTGACCGAGTCGCCCTCGCGTGTAGAAACTCGAACGAAGCTCGATTGCGCGCGAAACCAAAATCAAATAAGATAAAATGTAATTTGATTTAGTACGTAAGTAGCTTTAAGTTAGATTTAAGTACTTAATTAGAGTGACGGTACTAACGACGCCGGCCACGAACCTGCGAAGAGAAACAACGAGGATCATCGACGTGGGTAACCTGCAAGAGCATCAACGACGGGAGGATGGCTGCCTCGAGAGCGAGCGAAACGACGGACTGATTGGAACTCGAAGTGAGCAATCGACGCATGCGTGAAGGGTAAAGCTAGCTGTCGAGCGCTCTAATGCTCCAGCCAATACATCATTTAAAATGTCGATATCGGAAAATAGGACTTACGGCGCCATCTCTGGAGTTCACAGCCAACGACGGACCCATCAGAGAGGGGAGAGAAAAAAGAATGCGACATGTGCTGATGTTTTTTTTTCCTTCTTCCACGTTTCCGACTTGCCGTGTGCAGACACGTTTTTGCGACTTAGTTTTTTTTTAATTATTTATTTTGGGAAAAATTCTTGAGTAATTCTTGCGTTGAAAGTTACGTAGATTTTTTTTATTAGCCACGACGTATTGTGCTGATTTTGGTTTGCCGAAAAATAAAGGCAGTGCGAAAATAATTAGCTGGTCCTAATTAGTTCCTCGACTGGGGCGTCATCAAGTACGACGCGTGTTTTGGGGGTGATTGTTAATCGACGTGTCCGGGTACCGAAGTATCAGTCAAAATCCTCGCCGGGGAAGCCAGTATCCAAGAGTCCGACGTGGAAGCCGAGAGCGACTTGGTGGCAGAAACAACCCAGGAATAACTTCAGGGCGACGCTGTGACCAGGGTGAGTGGCTTTGTCTCAATTGAAATAGCTCATGGGATTCGATTTTGTTAAGTAAAACAGTTGGATTGGTTCATTACATCCTTAATTATTTATTACTAATTGTACTCGACACTAGTCGAGTCATCGTGTAAAAACGTCAAGGCTAAGTTGAGTCAGTTAGCCGAGATAATCCCACGAGGTATTTAGGTACCGTCATCAGTTGGTTGTGTGTGTGTTTACGGTCGTAAGATTATTATTGTCGTTCGAATAATCACGCTGGTTGATTTTGTACTCCCGGGGTAATCGATGAGTTCGATTACCCATTGATCGAGCTTCGGGTTCGTGCGATTTACCGACGTTGAGTAATAGGTTCGCCTACGGAGAGGGAACCCGAGAAACGGCTGCCACGTCCGAGGCAGGCAATCGGACGTAAGTTGCCCACTCTCAGCGGAGCAGTTGGGACTTAGATTAAAATTTGAACTGTGTGAGACTCAGTGACAGAGAACTGAGTTATTATTTAATGTTTTTTTTTTGTTTAAGTATTTAATTTAATTATTGAGTAAATTCGACGATTGAATATTATTATTTAAGGTTTAATTAAATTCGGCGAATAAATTATTTAAATCTTGAACTTTAATTTGGCTATTCTTAATTGAATTTTGGTGCATCAATTATCGAGTTTTACTTATGTAATTAGTCGCTATTACTTAAAGCAAGCGGAGATTTATTTTGTTTTTGTATGGTTATTAATTTTAATTAATCATCATTAATTAAAGCCGCCGATTCGATTTAGTTCTGTGAATTAATAAATTGTTATTACTGAATTTAGCGAAGATTAATTTTTTTTTGTTAATTTACTGAAATTAACTGGATTGATGCACCGACTTATGGTTATTATCTTGCTTAATAGTATTTACTTGAGTTCAGCGAAGATTATTGTTTTATTTAGTTAATTAATTGCCGTTAATTAATTTGAGCGAAGATTGATTTTTCTGATTCGATGGTTATTAATTTAGCTGAGCGAAGGGTTAATTTTTTTTTTTGTCATATTTAGCGAGTTATTACTAGGTGGATTACGAGTAACTCATTATTATTATTGCGGCGACTTTGAACTTTTCCGTGTTCGGGTTGCGAACTACGGATCGACGACAACGTCGACGATTATTATTGATTAATTTTTCCTTGCGTTTAGTTTCTTGATTGTTAATCCTAACCAAATCGTGTTCTTTTATTTTAATAAATTTATACGTTAAGTTCCTATATTAATTCTTTTAATTAATTGCGAGCAATCCCGCATACTTTCCTCGTTCCTCTATAATTAAGTCGTACCCTTAAGGCCCGCCACCTGACGAAGAGAGTCCCGGACCGGAGTAGCCGGAAATCGACGTGATCGGAGCAGAGCTCCTGGCGCCCAACAACAGGTAAAGCAGGTAGGCCAGATTATTTATTTTGGACTTCGTCCTCGCTAACGCACGGGGACGAAAAGACCCGTTATAATATAAGAGACTGATTAAATTAATTAATTAGAAGTATTACGGTAAGTAATGTTATGAATATTAATATTTATATAATATGAACATTAAATATAAATTATATTTAGACTTGAATTTATATATATTTTAGTTTGGAATAATAAATTTGTAATATCAAACTTTTTTTCTTATATAATATCATTATTATTAAATAATAAGTTAAATTAATGAATGATGTGAAGATCGGTAGTTTTTAAATTAATATATTTTTAGTAAATTAAGCCATTAAATTTTACCTGAATTTTCTCTGATGGTATGAGACCTCATACCGATAAAATTATTATGGTGAAGAAGTAATAATAAAAATTAAGTATAATAAAAGTAATAATAGTAATAATAAAAATTTAGTAATCTAAGAAACCATCAGTGGCACCCATCAATAATAGAACTAAACCCCACCCTACCCCCCCCCCCCAGAAACCACTTACGCTAATCAACCGTTACCATGGTTACCAATGCCATAGTTACCGTTGCCATGGTTACCGTTACCATTGTAACCGTTGCCTTAGTTACCGTTGCCATAGTAACCGTTGTCATAGTTACCGGAGCTATGGTTACCGTTGCTATGGTTTCGTTGTTATGGTTACCGTTGCCATAGTTATCGTAACTATAGTTACGATTTCTATGGTTACCGTTGCTATAATAACTGTCAAAATAAATAAATTGTAATAACAAATTCGGTTGTCAACTGAATTCAGAGAAATGATTAGAATAAAAGTAGAAAGTTACTAAATACTAATATTTTATACAATTATTCAACAGTATTATCCTATACAGTGTTCTTCAGCGGTGTTGAGCGGTGAATTTCTTGATGGAACCTCTTCCTGTTCCCAAAACTTAGCAATAGCGTCTTGTAATTCTGTATCTACTGACGCATGTAGTGCTGCGTGTGATGTTGAAGCGTGTTTAGCGGTGACAGCTCCATAGACAATCCAACCAGGCGTGGTGGATTGTGCAATAGGAGCATTGCGAGGTCCCTGTTTAATCTCTGCGTTCATGATCTGTGCGGCTGGTGATGCACCTAGAATAATATCTACAGGTCGTGGCTATAGATAATGCGGGTCAGCTAGTTGGAGATTCTCCAGATGTGGCCAGTGTGCGGAAGATGTAGACTGCGGTGAAGCTGGTTTCGTTGGTGCATCCAAAATGGATGGACATGTGGTGACGTTGACCACATTTTCGGCAATCTTGAGCGGTCTTGCAATCTGCGGCGCAGTGCGGAACACGAAAGTTGAAGCACAAATTGCATTTTTCAACTATCTTGTGTGATTCTCCATAGCGAGGTTATTTAAGGCCCGAAGTCGAGTTTTCAGTCTTAATAAACGGAAAGTTCAGCGTACCGGTGTACGAATGACTATCAGGAGCAGCACCCGATGTGCTCTGCGATGCTCCTGACACTCGACCTTTCCTAGCGGTACTACACTTCACTTAACACAAAACAATTTTTAGCGGTATGATTAATTTAATTAATTGAGATAGAGCCAGCCTGATCCGGCTCAAGGGACCAATGAATAATTACTGAAAGAGCGAAAAAGCGGGGATCAGGTTTAGGTCTGGATATCTCAATTAAAACGCGTAATTATTATCAAAATTAACACTTTAAATTTATTTACACTAAATACAAGTTCTATTTAATATGTTAAATAGCGGATTGTTTAAATAAAAGCGGATTTATAATACACAGCGTGGTTAGCACAAGCGATACCGGTTGACACGTGGGTGAACACTCTGCCGGCACTGTAAAAGCGGTGAAATAAATGCACAAATAACACAATTTATCTGTAATAAATTAGAGCGAATTATTAGCGGTTAATTTAAGCAATTTAAATTATAAAAATAGCGAAATGCGGTTAATTAACAATAAGCGAAAGTAAAGCGGAATTAATGGCGACTAGTTGCAACGAAAGCGTGGAAGCGAAAGATAATAATAATAATTCGTCTTCTTCCTCGTTGAGTTGGGGAAGAAGGCTATTGCGCATGACTAGCGGGAGCGATCAGCCAATAAAGCGGTCGATCCATGGCGTGATCGAGAGGCTGATTATCCATTGGCGGTTCGATTTTGCGGGAACTAGCGGTGGACAGGTGCGTCTCTTGAATTTGGGAGTCCCCCAGGAGCGAGTTAATCACTACTGGGCCTTATTCACCGAATATTCAGAGATGTAAAAACAATTATTTTATAGATAAAAAGCGATATCATTTCGTTAAGATTGATGAAATTAATTATTTTGTTTATATTTTTTGTATGGGTTATATATATATTTTTTGTAATTATATACAATTGTTAGGGTGGTCCTTACTTAGGTGATGTTCGAATTTTTTTTCACGATAGTCCCAAATCGGTTCCAAATCTATAAATAAAAAATTAGGAAAACGGATGACCCTAAAGACCTTCCCTGCAACTTTCCGCTAATTTCATATTTAGGCGCTCGAGATTGCACTTACCACATTTATGAGCCCTTTGAGCTCAAAAATATAATTTTCGTGTCATTTTGAGCTCTCCGAGCTCAAAAATCTGATGGACGTTTAATAAAACACTATTTTTCGGGCCTCATAAAGAATCTATAAGTTTGAATCGATCAAAGTAGGAATTTCGATGTAATTCCGAAAAAACATTTGTTTCGATTTTTTTTTTCGACAACGATAACTCACGAACGAATCAACCAATTTTGATCGCCCTATCGGCGATTGACGTGGTTTTCCGATGTTTTAGCTGATTAGTTTTTGGAATTGATCAGTAAAGCCGTTTAAAAGTTGTAACAGGCCGCTTTTAGCGCCACCTGTTAATAATTTTACTTTACTTTTTTTTAATTAATTCAATTGAAATGAACTTAAATGGAGGTTTTTGGTTTATCATTCTGTCCATTGGTTGGATTCGCTGCGGCCGAGTCGCCCTCGCGTGAGGAAATTCGAACGAAGCTCGATCACGCGTAAAACCACAATTTATTGCGATATTAAATAATTTAATTTAGTACTTACGTTAGCTTTAAGTTAGATTTAAGTTATTATATGATTGTAATAGTACAAACGACGTCGGCCACGAACCCGCGAAAAGAAAGACAACGAGGATCATCGACGTGGATAATAATTCTCAAGATCATCATCGACAGAGAGAGGCTGTGTAGAGAGAACAAGATGACGGATGGCTCGGAACGCCATTGCTCCAGCCAATACATCATTCGAAACGTCGATATTGGAAAATTGGATAGACGGCGCCATCTATGGAGTTCAACGCTAACGGCGGACCCAGGAGACAGGGGAGAGAGGCGAGAAATGCGACATGTGAGGATTTCCTGTTGCTTCCACGTTTTCCGATTGTCGTGTACGGACGGATCTTCTGTTATTCTTTTGGGAATTTTTCGTGACAATTCTCGCTGTTCATTAATTATGAGATAAATTTGTTTACGACTTATTTTAAAAGTTAGAATATTGTTAGTTCAGGTGTTGAGCCAATTGAAATTCGACGAAATTAAAAATACGACGTGCGTGTGAGTCAACCGGCGTGCCCCGACACACCGGAGTCTTCTTTTGAAGATCCTCGCCGAGGATAAGTCATACGTTAACGGACGACGCTGCGCCAGACTGACCGACACCGGTTTCTTGTTGCAACTCGACGTGGAAGCCAAGGGCGATCGACGTGGTGAGAGACCCAGGACATTAGCCGAGGAGTCTTTGACCTGGGTAAGTGGCCACGTCTCCCTCTGAAATAGCTCGTGGGGTTTATTAAAATGAAAATTTAATCGAATGCTTAATTAAAGCAAAATTTTTTTTTGTTTAATTAATTGTTGTCGTCGCTTGGCGGGATATATTGCCGAAGAATTTCAAGGCTGCGTTGTGCTGTTAGTAAGGATAATTCCACGAGGTATTTAGGTACCGCCATTTTGTTATTTACTGCTGTTCGGTTGTAATTACTATTATTATTGTGGGAATTTTTTTTTGGTGTTTGTACTCCCGGGGTAATCGATGAGTTCGATTACCCATTCATCGAGCTTCGATAGCGTGCGCAAGCCGACTTACCGACACCGAGTACACGATGGTTGATAATTTGAATTTGAGTTTTGCCGCGCTGAACTTAGAGTGATTTGCAATGAGATTTTAGTTACTTACTATTAATTAAATTTGGCGATTCAATAAGTTATTTTTGGACGATAATTAATTATTGTTAATTTAATTCGGCGATATTATTATGTAATTGTATTATTACAAATTACTTATTATTTAAATTCGGCAAATTGATTTTGTTTTTTTTTTTTTTTTAGGATTAATTATATATTTGAATTCGGCGATTGGATTATTTTTTTTTGTTGTTAATTTTATTAAATAAATTAATAAAATTGAGCGCGAAGATTTGAATTTCCTTTTGTTATTTTAATTAATGGGTATGAATTAAACTCGGCGAGTGGAAATTTCTTTTTTGATATTATTGTGTTATAAAATTTAATTAGTTACTTCTAATTAAATTTGGCGATTTAATTTCTTTATTTCATCATAATAATTATTTATTATTAATGATATTCGGCGATTGATGCTATTTATTTAAAAATTTAATTATTTCCTATAAATCAAATTCGGCAAGTGATTATTGTTGGTTTAGAAATTTAATTATTTATTATTTAATTAAATTCGGCGATTAATGATTTTTGTTTAAAATTTAATTAGTTACCAATCAAATTTGGCAATTTGAAGATTAGGTTTAATTATTCAATTAATCGTTATTAATTAAATTGGCGGGAGTAACTATGACTCTCTTAAGGGAGTGAGGGCGAACTTAAGAGAACATAGTTAAGCAAGCAATTCCCTTTCCGTGGGTCCCGCCATAAGTAAGGTAACATTGAAAGGCATCCCTCGATGCGTTACCCCAAACCAAGAATTGCCACTGCGCTTTCGGTTGTAGGTGTTACCAGCTCCTACGACTTAAATAAACCGGTCAGGAAAATACGGCAAAGCCTCGGATAGGTGACGCTCCGACGTTCGCTGGTCACCAAACTCTTTCGACCGTTCGACGGAGTGCCAGAATAGCCAACCGTGTTTCTCCGAACGAGCTGCTATCTGACGCTCCCGTCCATCGCCGGCCCGCGAATTCGGCATCGCGATCGCGTTCGTGTAAGCTCGCGGAAGCATTACGTATAGAACAGCTAATGCCTCTAGCTACGCGACCCTGTTTGGTTAAACTCACGCGATTGAACCTAGAAGAGGTAAATCCAAGTAGAAGGGGGGTTTCCGAATCTTACTCGCGAAGCATCGACCGGCGAAGATGCCTAGGGACGACTAAAAACACCCTCAGAGGGTCCGCGAACTCGGCAAACTTAGATGGGCTCGCGCCGGGCGTTAGGTCGAATCGAAAGTCTCCGCACGCGACCCGGGGAATGGGGGTTGAAGGTTTTCGAGTTTTGCAGGCGAATTTGCGGAACGACAAAGCTGGGACTCTGGAGGCGAGTCAGTTGTGGGAGGAAAAACGTATTGATGTTCTCCTTCTACAAGAGCCATACGCAGCACATAGTAATAATAGTTTCAAAATACCTGGGTTCGGTTGCGGCATACAAGTTGCTGCCGAAACCAGGTCTAGGCCATATGTGGCCATTTGCTTAACAAATCCTAAATACCAGTTGCTGGTCTTATCACAACTTAGTACAACCCACTGCGTATACGCTCAGATCATGGGACCTGACACATCGTTCTTCGTAGTCTCGGCATACTTTCAGTACAAAGACGAAATAGACATGCACTTAAAGCACTTAGAGAAAGTGGTCCGAGCACTGAGAGGGAAACGAGTATTAATATCAATGGACGCGAACGCGAAATCCGAGAGATGGGGATCCGAGACTGACGACGCGCGTGGCGAAAAGTTAGAGCAATTTATTGACGCGCACGAGTTAGAGATAATCAACAACGCGAGTGAGGGTCCGACGTTTGAATCAACTAACGGGAGTTCGTATATCAATGTGACACTCGTCACGCCTAAACTCGCGAGTAGCATTCTTAGCTGGTCCATAAAGAGAAGTTGGGTGCAGAATACTGACCACTACCCGATCGAGATCACTCTAGGAGCTAAGTCGAGGGAGAAGGATGGCGCACAGGCAGACCCCAAGAGGTTCAACTTAACGTTGGCCAATTGGGAAAAGTTTGACGAAATCCTTTTCTCGTGTGCGTGCACAAACCTTGATGGCCTTGGAGTGGAATCGGTTGAGGACGTGGAAAGGTATGCTTCTGCACTCGGCAAATCAATCTTAGAAGCTTGCGAAGCCGCGATTCCGCGTAGGAAAACCCATGTAAAATCATACCCATGGTGGACCAGGAAATTAACACGCGCGAAGAAGCTGGTGAACAAAGCCAGACGGGTATATCAAAGGGAAAGGGACGATTTAGTTAAAAATACCCTAAGCGTCAAATACAGAGCACTACGGAAACAATACTCGACAGACATAAAGCGGACGAGGGAAAGCAGCTGGCGGGACTTCGTTACGAAGAAAGGTAATCAAGAAAAGTGGGGTCCTATTTACAGAACCTGCGCAGAAAAAGTTAGAGTCAAAAGTGCAATGCGCACGCTAAATCGTAACGGAGCATCCACGGAAAACTTTAAGGAAACAGCCAGGTGCTTTCTCGAGACGCATATTGTAGACGATGACCAGGACAACGAAACCCCCGATCAGGAAAAGATTAGAGCCAACACAATTTTACTACCTGACACCGCGGACGCCGAACCGTTCACCCCGCGCGAATTGGACAAGGTCTTAAAAACACTGAAAAACAAGAAGGCCCCGGGGCCGGACTTGATAGAAAACGAGGTAGTTAAACGCGCAGGGGTTATCCTTCGCGAACAGTTTTTAGAGCTATATAATGCTTGCTTGGCGCTAGGAGCATTCCCAAAAGAGTGGAAGAAGGGGGAATCATAATGTTAGTTAAAAGCACCGACAAAAACGCAAATGACCCTAAATCTTACCGGCCAATTTGCCTCGTTTCGGGGTTAGGTAAGGTGTTCGAGAAGCTCAGAAAAGAGCGACTTACCACCACAGTCTTAGCGGAGGGGAACATTTCGAGCCGACAGTTTGGCTTCACAGCCAAAAAGTCGACGGAAGATGCAATTGTGGAGATGCGCCGATTGGTAGACTATTCAGAGAAGAGACTGGTGGTCGGACTTCTCTTCGATATCTCTGGCGCTTTTGACAACGTGTGGTGGCCGTTAGTACTCGAGGGCCTCAAGGCCAGAGGCTGCCCTAGCAACATTTACGCGGTAATTCGGAATTACTTTGAGGACAGATCGGTCGCGCTGTCATGGGGTTTTGGTAGCGAGTCGAAAACGCCAACGCGAGGGTGCCCGCAAGGATCAGTGCTAGGACCATTATTTTGGAACATCATGTTCGACGATCTCCTTAAGAGACTCGAACTGACAGAACACGGGAATAAATTTGTTGCGTTTGCTGACGATTTGCTCGTCTTAGTAGAAGGCTCTTCGAGAAAAGAAATAGAGCATAATAGTCAAATAGTAGTAGATAATATACTGGAATGGTGCTGTTCCGCAAAGCTCGAGCTGTCGAAGTCGAAGACTGAAGCCATCTTCCTCAAGAACGAATTTGTACATCGCGGTCCACGTAAGAAAAAAAGAGCCCGTACCCCTATGAAGCAAAAGGACGACAGAGAAAGCCCAAATACGATAACAAACCGCCAAAAATAATGATAGGAGACTCCAAAGTCAAATTCAAATCGAGCGTTAGATACTTAGGGGTACACTTCGACGAGGGCCTCAAAGTGAAAAATCACATTAAAACAAGGCGCGCGAAACTAAGTAGGGTATTCGGGCGCATGCGGCGTATTGCGCGGGCAGAATGGGGATTGCGATACCCAGCTATGTCCACCATATACAAGGGTTTCTTTATGCCTGTCGTCACATATGCGGCGGCAGCTTGGAGTGACCGTTGCGATAGGGAGGACTGGAGACATCTTCGAGCACTTCAGCGTCAAGCGCTAATAACAACAACTACTGCCTACAGGACAGTTTCGATCGAGGGATTTCGCGTAGGCGCGGGCGCAGTGCCCATTCAGCTCGTAATAGACGAACGGTGCGCGCGATACAGCCTCCGTATCGGCAAACAGGCTACCCTTGGAAACGTCACCGTGCAGCCAGATGCGGAGGATCGCCTTGTCACCCTTAGAACTGAAACCATACGTCGGTGGCAAGAACAATGGGATACATCAGAGAACGGCCGCGAAACTAAAGTCTTCTTTCCAGACGTAGCAGAGCGTCTAACAAACAAATGGATCAGACCTAACTTCTGGCTGACCCAAATCCTAACCGGCCACGGTTGCTTTAGAGAATACCAATACAAGTACGAACATACGGATAGTAGATTCTGCGACGAGTGTAGGGAGAATGGGTTAGGAGAAAGGGTCGACAACGTGGAGCACTTAATGCTTGAATGCCATGAGTACGAGCCTCAACGTGAGGTGCTCAAGGACATATGGGGTGGGAACGCGGAGTGGGCGAGCGTTGCGCGTGCGATTGCCACATCCCAAAGTAACTTCAAGCTTTTAAAAGGTTTCAGTAAAGTAGTAATGTGTTGCAAACTCCAAACCCAGCTAGCTAATGAAAACGCGACTAGGGACGAGACTCAACAGACATCCACCTAGGTAAAGTCGGAGCGCCTAGGCACAAGCGATATGCTCCACACAATTGTGAGGACAGTATAAAGCTTTGGATGACTGACGTAGAATAAGCTAGGGAAAATGACCACAAATAACACAAGTGCCCGGGCACCCTACACACGCAAACACTTACACGTAAAATCAAACGTTACACACAACGCATCACACAAACAACATGGTCTTCAATCGACTCCGCCTCCCCGTGGTCCCCGCTGGATACTGCTCATATCCTGTGGGTACATCTCGATGTGCCTACGGGGAATGAGTTGCCAGAGGAGTCGATGAGAGTTGCACACATTTACAATTATACGCAACTCTTGCAGCTGTTCAATGAATGTGTATAAACACAAGAGAACGGCGATTTTTCCTTGCCCGCGAACTGGACTGTGTTCTCGTTATGGTGGGAGTAGGACAAATATACGTGCGTGTATAGCTCTTTTGAGCCCAGGAAACGGCCTCTTCGGAGGTAGGCGAAAGCCTCACCATATATTCTTCTATTAATTAAATTGAGAGTGAAGAGTGAATTTTTTTTTGTTATTTACATTAATTATTTACTAATTAAATGCGGTGATTTAATCATTTGATTTATTTACTTTATTAATTATTAATTATTATTAATAAAATTGAGCGCAGATTTATTTTTTTTCGTTTAAAGATTTAATTAATTATTATTAAATAAGTTTATTGAGGCGATTTTGGAAATTTTATTCTGGATTGTTAAACTTGAGGTTTGCTTGCGAACTGCGAATCGGCGACGGTGTCGAATATTCTTATTATGCGTTTCGTTTCTTGATATTGTTAACCTGAGCCGATTGTTTTAAGTTATTGATAATAGATTAATAATTTATTTTTTTTTATTAATTGAGAATTAATACGAGCAACCCCGAGTAATTTCCTCGATCCTTCTACATATTTATAATAAAAATTAACAAAATTATATTAATTTTGTTATTTGAATGTTGAAATACTAAAATCACCAATTATTGACCGAAGAAACCCAATAAATGACCGACCGTTCTCCAATTAATTGACCGCTGATATAATTATAAGTAATTTTGTAAACTACATGTATGTAATTAAATTTATGCAGTACTTTTGAAGTATTAACGACATCTTTAATAAAACTTAACATACAATATAATTTTAAATAGTATTTTTTTATAAAATAATATAAATAATACTAAGTGGTTGTGTTGTTTATCGCTCCGTATAACTTTATTAATTTTGTGATTAATTTCAGTTCATTAATTTTTATTTTTATATCATATCTAGTTAATAATTTTTTGTTTCAAGTTGTGCTATTTATCGTTTCGGTACTTTATTATTTACGGACTTATTTTGCAAGTTAAATTTTGTAACAAGTGTTTTCAGCATTAGCTATAGTGTGTTGGCCTGATAGTTATTTTGTTTTGGAGTTCTGCTATTGCCATCTATACTATACCGGACAAAGCTCTTAATTGGTGTGGTATTTGCATTCGTTCGATTACCGACGATAACTTTGCCGCTACAAGTGTTGTTTGTAAACATTGCTTTCATTTGACATGTGTCAAAATTAGATGTGCTTTGCATTCAAGATCTGATGTCGTGGAGTTTGTAGCTGATAAGTATCCGATTTGTCCTGCTGTACAGTCTCAGGTGCAATCTCCACCACAATCTGATGTATTAGAGCAGATTAATGAAAAACTTGGGTTAATTCAGGATATTAGCAAAAAAGTTAATGGTGTTATTGAAAAGTTAGATAACCTTAATGAGATCTGCAAAACTCTACGTAAGGATTATGAGAGCCTGGATAAACGTGTTACTGCAGTTGAAGATGCTTCTGCCGCTGCTTCTTCGGAAGTTCGTTCAAATGTAGAGACTGTCAAGCAGTTGCAAGATATTGAAATGCGGCAATTATCTTTGGAGACAAAACAGCTTTCCGATCATCTTATTATTTCGGGAATCCCTGAGCTACCTACTGAGAACTTGAGTGGTATTGTGATGAATTTAAGTAGATACTTAGAGCTACAGGGGCTTGATAACCAACACATTTTGTCTGTGGAGCGACTTGGGAAGAGGAAAATAGGTGTTGCTGCAAATGATTCTTCACATTCCCGGGATATTCTAGTGAAGTGTCAGTCCTCGATTATTATTAATAAATTTTTTGAGGCGAAGAAAATACATCGGGACATTACAGCAGATTTGGTAATTCAAGGTGTTCGTAATTTGCCAGTTTATATTAACAGACGTTACCCTTCTGCTCTTTACAAGTTACGTCAGAACATTGTGAAGCAGTTCCCGATGATAAATAAGAAAAAAAATGTCTGGATTTCGGCAGGTTCAGTATATGTTAGATTACAGGATGGCTCGGATCCAATTAAGTTACGACCCTCAATGGATTTAAAAAAGATACCGGGTTTAAGCCAATAACGTCGTGTCGTTGACTCTCAGCAGTGTGTTAATAACTACAGTTCCTCAGTTAATTTAAAAATTTGTCATTTAAATGCGCAATCATTAATTCCTCACATTGATGAATTTCGTGAATATCTTCGACCACTGGATTTTGATATTATTGCTGTTACGGAATCGTGGCTTTCATCAAGTGTTGTAGACGCACAAGTCTGGCTTCCAGAATTTTATTTGCTTCGTAATGATCGTAATCGGCGTCACGGAGGAGGTGTTCTGTTGTTTATACGAAATACATCATCGTCGCGAGTTATTCACTGCTCTTCAAATCAGATGGATGGCTTTCCGGAGTATATTATTGCAGAAGTGTGGTCCTCATCGCGTAATTGAATCTTAATATCGGTAATATATCGACCTCCAAATGCTGCATTACTAAATGATTTTGAAAGTGACTTCAGTGATCTTTTTATGTTTTACAAAAATGTTGTAATTATAGGTGACCTAAATATAAATATGTTAACAAATTCGTATTTATCTGCGCACTTAAAAGACTTCTGCAAATCTTATGATTTATATATTGTTCCATTTAATGCCACACATCATACGGCAACGTCTCATACATGGATTGATCACTGTATAGTTAGTAATATTAATAATATTGTTTCAACGTTTCAATCTGATGTGCCTTTTCTTTCCGGACACGATATTATTAGTGTTACATTAAATTACAGTGTACCAAAGCATTCTCTGATAACATTTCGCTGCCGTAATTGGAATCTCCTAAGTAATGAGTCTATTGTTGAATGGCTTAATGGTTTTTTGCTGGAGTTCAATGGTGAATATCCTTCAGTTGATGATAGTGTATTTCATTTAAACAGTAATGTATTAAACATTATTGACTCTATTGCTCTGGAACGAGTGGTTAGGGTATCTCGCCCTCCTGCTCCTTGGATAACTGATGAGATTCGTGATTTGCAACGTCGTAGGGATAGACTGTACAGAATTTTCCGTAGATCTGGTTTTGCTTACACGGAATACTGCAATGTACGTCGTTTGATTAAGAAAAGGATAATTGAAGCTAAGAAAAACCATCTACAAAGCCGCTTTAGATACGCTAGGAGTCCTAAAGCCATTTGGAATGACTTTAGAAGACTGGGTCTCTTAAAAGATTCATCGAAAGCGCTTATTTCTCCAGATCTTGATTTAGATGAACTTAATGACCATTTTGTATCAGTTGGTAGTCTCGGGCGCAATGTTGCTAACTGTCAATATGTATACGATAATGTTAGTACTACTCCAAATCAGTTCTACTTCAGGGAAGTAACAGAGGAAGATGTTGTGCGTAATATGAAGAGGATAACTACTTCAGCGATTGGTCCAGATGGTCTCTCTATGAAATATTATGAAGTACTTCAGCAATTTCTCGTACCTGAGATTGTTAATTTGTTCAATTTTTCATTGAGGACAAGTCATTTTCCAGAACAATGGAAGAAATCAATTGTGTTGCCAATACCGAAAGTGAGATGTCCTCAATCTTATGATAATTATCGACCAATTTCTCTCTTGTGTCCTTTGTCAAAAGTCTTGGAGAGCTGTGTGCATGATCAGATTGTTCACCATGTCAGATTGAATAATTTACTTGATCCACTCCAGACAGGTTTCCAAGAAGGTATGAATACACAAACTGCGATTGTACGCCTATGTGATGACATTCGCCTAGCAATTGATGGCCGTAAGGTCACTATTGCTGTTTTCTTCGACTTCAGTAAGGCGTTTGACTGTGTCGATCATATATTGTTGTTGTCATCGCTCAAAGATCTTAATTTTTCACCAGAAGTATTTGCATGGTTTCGTTCCTATTTGACTAACAGATTACAAGCTGTTCGAGGTGGAGATTGTTTGTCTTCTTTGCTGCGTTCTGTAAGTGGCGTCCCGCAAGGAAGTGTGCTTGGCCCGCTTTTATTTGCATTATTTATCACACCTCTAGGGCTGCAAATGGAGTGCAAACATCTGTTTTATGCGGACGACTTGGTCATATACATTACATGCCTAATGTCTGATGTGGATGAAGCAGTGTTAAAATTAAATGTTGAGGTCAATCGTATAGTCAAGTGGTGTGAAAATAATTTCTTAAGATTAAATGCCGCAAAAACAAATGCAATTATTTTTGGAAGTCCGCAACATGTAAATGATCATGCTTGTATCAATGCGCGGAAGATTGTGATTAATAACGTAGTCATTGATTACACAAACAATGTTAAATATCTGGGTGTTATTTTGGACAATATTCTTTCGTGGCATGATCAAGTTATTATGGTGTGTAATCGCTCGATGCGTTGTCTGGCACGTTTAAAAATGAACAATGAATTGTTCAATTATCAGATACGCAGAAGATTAGTGGCAGCATTAATTCTTCCGATGTTCGACTACTGTACAGCTGCTTACACGGACATGTCTGGTACTTTGCAGAAAAAGTTACAAAGGAAGCTTAACGCCTGCATCAGGTTTATATTTCGGCTAGCAAGGCATGATCATATCACTCCTAGCAGAAGATCACTTGGCTGGCTGACATTGTCAGGCCGACGTGACTTTTTGATTGCTTGCACAGTCTTTAAGATGCTGCGGTTACATTACGATGGAATATTGATGCACGGCTTCAGCGTATTAACATCAGTTCGGGTGCGATCAGATAGACAGACAGATGTGCTTAGCTTACCATATGCTAGGACAGTAACATATGATAAATCATTCTTGGTCACGGCAGTTAGAGTTTGGAATCAGTTACCGGAGGAGATTGTGCAAATCACTGATTACAGTGAATTCAGATCAAAATGTTATGCATTCTTCTTATCTAGAGACGATATATAAACAATATTTTTATTTAATTAATTAATTAATGAATCTCACAGAACTCTTTAATTATTTGCTTTGAGTCAACGTCACATATTCTATTTTATTTCACAATATTATTATAATTGTTATTATCATTTTGAAATAATCTTTATTAATGTTAAATGTCTTCGCGTCATGTGGATTGTATGAATGCTAGGATTATTTGTATAATTAATGTAAGGCCCTTAGGGAGCTTCGGCTTCAGGGTCTAAATTTTTGAATAAATAAATAAAAAAAAAATAATAGCAATAATTAACATAAAGTCACATTTCTTTAGGTCACAAATAATCACAAATTCATTTTGATAACGATAATTCTTCTGATTCACTTGAAATTTTTTTATTCTTCTTCTTTTTTTCAATTAAAGCTTTTTTACTAGCTTGTAACTCTTTTTTATTTTTTTAATTGCTTAGCAATTTTTTCTTCTAATAATTCGTTCTTTGATATAACTGTTCACTAAAAAAATTAGAACAAAATAAAATTTAATAATCAAAAAAGATTTTAAGTATTATTTCAATTATAAATATACATTTTATAATCATTATTTTTATATTCACAAAATATTGAATGACTAAAGTACTTTAAACACTTGACAGATTTAATTTTAAGGTTAAAAAGTTAGTATTATAAATATACGATCATTAATTGGATTGTGATAAAATCAAAGGGTCTAATAAATGACCGAATGAATTTTTTACTAGGTAAAGGGCTTCTGACGGATCCAATAGTTGACCGGTCTTAAAATAATATTTAAACTTATAATTTAACTTTATGTTTTCAAAAAAGTTGAAATCTGATCTTTAATTAACATAATAAAATTAAAATATTTTATATTATGCCGATAAATATCACTAAATTAATGATGAAATGCACTCACTCTCTAATTGTACGCTAGTTATTTTTGACCGCTTTATGGCTGGTTTGGTTGCGTTGTAAACAAACTCAGAATATTTTTTTAAAGCTATAATCACTGCGCAGTTAATTGGGTAATTTTTTATTATGATGATTAAATACCATATTTTTTTATTTTAATACTTTAAGAAAAAAAAAAAACCCTTGTAAAATATTAATTAATTAACTTTTTTATACATCGGTCAACTAATTGGTGACCGGTCAACAACTGGTGCATTTACTCTATTTTGAAAATTTCCAATTAAATATTGTTATGGATTAAATAATTTTAAAGATTCCATTTTTTGTTCGAATCCGTCAATTGATAAAATTTACGTAAACTAGAAAATCGAACGCGCTTTGCGCGCTTCTGTCAGAATGTTTATTATCGACAATTTAATTAATCAATATTTTTACAAATTTTACTTATTAATATTTAACCGTTGCCATGGTAACCGTCGCTATGATAACCATTGCTAAAAAAGGTCACCATGGCAACGAAAAGCGACAATAATGAAAACGTCACATCAACTTTTTAATAAAAGTTTTGATTATTTTCATGGAAAAAATTCGCCATAGCAACGGTTACCATAGCAAAGGTTACTATGGCAACGGTTACTATAGCAACGGTTACTATGGCAACGGTCACCATAGCAACGGTTACTATGGCAACGGTTATCATAGCAACGAAAAGCGACAACAATGAAAACGTCACATCAACTTTTTACTAAAGGATAATTTAGTTCTTCAAATAAGAAATATTTTTCGATGAAAATTCTGGTTAACAAAATATAATAAATTTATTTTGCTTCCAAAATAATAGTTTCGAAAGGTAAAGATCTGAATTCAGCATGGGATTTCTTAAACTAATTTGACATTGAGTAATATAAATAATCGAGACAAAGAATTTTTAATTTAAAATTAGATCTTAGTTGTAGTTGATTAACCATGGAAGATACATCGAAGATTAAATTTTATTTGTAATTGTAAGTGACCAATTCATGTTAGAAATCAAAAGTATAACAAAATCTTCGATGCATAAATGAAATAGTTACAGTAACAAAATATTGTTTTTCATCAAAAATAGTTGCAAAAATTAAATAATTGAATATTATAGGTATTTGCTGGGAACTTCAAAAAAATCATAAAATAAGGAAATGCAAAGATAGCCAGAATCCAGATACAAAAATGCGAAAATGGGTCGGAGACTTTTTGAAGAATGCAAAAAGAGATAAGAACGAGCAATTTAATCAAAAGTGTGAAGATATTCAAGAATTTAATTTTATTATTAATATTATTATTATTATTATTATTATTATGTTATTAAATGCTCAGGGGGGTTGTCCCCGGAGTCCGATTCTCCGAGGGCCCAGCCTGAGCTCCATCCATTACTGCTGTACCACTTAGGATAGTTTCCGTAATTGTTTTAAAAATTATAGTTAATTTGGGATTAGGATATTAAATAAATTGTGCGTCGATTTGTAAGGGAATAAAATGAAGATTTATTTATCCCCAGAGGAGGAAAACTCAGTTGCACTGAGAAAAAACCTCCTCGAATGAAAAAATGTACAAGTAAGAACGCAAAGCGTGTAGTGCGAATAAGACTATGTGTAAATTGCCGTCGCAATCAACACGAGGTGAGCTCAACCTTCTTAGAAACGCAAAATGTATTAATTCAGAATTCGTGAATTGACGCTAACCTTTAAGTTAACTAGAGTCGATTGATAGTGCAATACTAATTAATCGACGTACAACGTCAGTGTAAATACTGATAGATTATAATTATTAGTGTAGGAACTAATTAGATAATTTGACGTCAGAATTGAATAATTGATGAAATTTGATTTGATAGAATGATGGTTAAATGTCGAACGATGAATTTAATGTAATTTATTATAAGTATTGCGTATTAACTATGGATTGACTAAAGCCGCGTGGCTGATGCAATCCTTTCTCAAAATGGCGCGCAATAACCGCGTGGCGTCACTTATTAATTTTGATTTATTTAACTCACTGAATAATTACTAATGAAATTTAATGATTCGAGAATTTAATTGGTAATTGAAATTAATGAAACTAATAATATTTAATGAAAATTTTAAGTGTTAAAGTAAATGCGTATTATACGTGATAAATCAGAAAACGATTGACACAGAGTAGTCGTACTAGTACAAGCGTCCAAGCACAACTGCTTTTCGCCCGCCACGCGAGCCGGCTTCTCTCCCGCTAACCAGGGCGCGCATGAGCGACAGCCATGGTGTGACACGAATTTACACGAGTTGGAGCGATCAAGCCCGAAGGCGCAACTCCTCATATAAATTTCTATTGAATGTTTTTCTATCGGTTAAACATACTCCCTCCGTTGCAAAGGCTGAGCAAGATGGTATGAATAGTGTTTACAATTAGTTACATTACATGATTACAATGTTTGATTTTATAAAATTCAAGAATTGATTGGTAAAGGACATAGTAGAGTGATATTTCGTTTGTATATCCCTTGAGCCGTTCGGATTGAAAGTACTCTTGTCACATCATCATCTCCAGGATGAATGTCGACCACCACTCCCAGCTGCCACCGCATACATGGTTGGTTTTATCCATCAATAAGACGACTTGATTGATTGAAATTTCTCCTTGAGAGGAATGCCATTTTTGCCGAATTTGAAGTTCATGGAGGTATTCCAAATACCAACGTCTCCAAAAGTCTTGTCTAGCCTTGATAATGAATTGCCAAACATTGAGTCTGTTATCTGGAACATCAGAAAAATCATTTTCAGGCAGCATTGTGAGAGGACGTCCTATTAAAATATGAGCAGGCGTCAAGGCAATAGGATCATTAGGATCACTAGATAGAGAACAGAGAGGACGAGAATTTAGTATAGATTCTATTTGGATGGTTAGAGAATTTAATTCTTCGAAAGTGAGAAGTTGGTCTTTTACCACTCGTTTAAAGTGGTGTTTGAAGGATTTTACCGCTGCTTCCCAAATACCACCAAAATGAGGAGATAGTGGAGGATTGAACGTCCAGATAATGTTTTTGCGTACAGCATATTCGTTAACGGAATTTTGATGGGATTTTGAATTAAATAACACATACAATTCTCTCAATTGATTATTTGCGCCTACAAAATTAGTACCATTGTCCGAATAGACGTGAGTTGGAACTCCTCGTCGACCAATGAAACGACCAAATGCCCCGAGAAAACCTTCTGTTGTTAAATCGCTAGCAATTTCTAAATGTATAGCTTTAGTAGCCATGCAAACAAAGACGCATCCATAGACTTTAATTTTTGTTCTGTTTCTGAATTTACGTTCTTTAATAAAGAGCGGTCCAAAGTAGTCTACACCCACGTGGGAAAATGCCGCTGATTCGGTGACTCGAGATCTAGGTAAATTAGCCATTTTACCTTGCAGTATTACAGGCTGATGTCGAATGCATGTGACACAATTTTTTACAATTTTACGGATCTGGTTTTTACCGTCTAGTAGCCAAAATTTGTGTCTAAGATTTGAAAGCGTACTCTGTATACCTGAATGGTATAATTTTTCATGTGTTTCTCTAATAATTAAATCGGTAACATAATGACGTGAAGGTAATAAAATAGGATGTTTCTTTGAAAAAGATATAGGAGCATGTTTCAAACGACCTCCTACTCTCAGTAGTCCATCTGAATCGATAAATGGATTGAGACATCGCAATCGTAAGTTCTTAGTCTCTCCGGTTTCCTTAATTTGTTCGATTTCATAATGATATTGTTCGTTTTGAATCATAGTCAAGATTTTTATTTCAGTTGATAATTTTTCTTCTACGCTTAAAGATTTGTATTTGAAGGCATTATTTTTTAACATTCGTAAACAATAAGAAAGGGAAATTATAAGTTTGGAATATGATGAAAATCGTTTAAACAAATTCTCAGTAGTGGCTAATAAACAGGTAATTTTTCGAGTACCTGGAAGTTCGGAAGGAACAGCAGGCTTTAAGTTAGGCCAATTAAGAGAGTCCTGTGAGAGCCACGTGGGACCTTCTAACCACATTTTGTTAATTAAGAATTCAGAAGGAAGTTGACCTCTAGATAAACAATCTGCCGGATTGTCTTTGGTTCTAACATGTCGCCATTCGACTTTACTGCAAAGAGTTTGAATTTTTGTTACGCGATTTGCTTCAAAGACCTTCAGAGAGTTAGGGAGACCGTTTGAGCCATTGAAGTACAATAGTTGAATCAGACCAAAACGTAACTTTAGAAATATCAAAGTCAAAGGAGGGAATTGTGTCTTTATATAATTTAGCAAGTAATAATGCTCCGCATAATTCTAATTTTGGAATTGTAACATCTTTGATGGGGAGCAACTCGAGATTTAGAACAAACTAATTTTGTGAGTATGTTTCCGCGTTCATTTACTGATCTTATATAAATACAAGCACCATAGCCCACTTTACTAGCGTCACAAAATCCGTGCAATTGTATGTCAGTCGGATTGGGAAGTAAAATATTGCGCTCAATAGAAAAATCTTTAACCAGAGGTAATTGTTCAGCAAATTTACACCAGTGTAAATGTAGCTCTTGTGGGACCGCTTCGTCCCAGTGGACCTTTAATTTCCAACATTCTTGAATGATAGTTTTTGCCGCTAATACTATAGGACCCAGAATTCCGATAGGGTCGAAAATTTTTGCAATATCAGATAAGATGGTTCGCTTAGTTATTTTTCGCGACGAGTCAATTGGTTTGACTGTGTAAATAAATTCGTCCGTTAGAGAATTCCATGCAATGCCTAAAGTTTTAGAAATTGGATCATCATTGATAGCACAATCTAAATCTAAAGTTCTTTGATCGAAATTATCCAGTGCATGTCGATGATTTGAAGCCCATTGTCTGAGTTCAAATCCACCTTTTCGCACCAGTTGAATGATTTCATCACGCAATTTTAAAATTTCGGTCAAAGAATTAGATCCAGTTAGTAGATTATCGACATAAAGATCTCGTTTTAATATTTTTGAAGCTACAGGAAAATTATGAGATTCGTCATCAGCAAGTTGGTTTACGGTGCGTATAGCTAAAAATGGGGCTGCAGAAACCCCGAACGTAACTCGTTTAAGTTCAAAAGTGCTAATATTGTTATTATGATAGTAAAGAATTCGTTGAAATTTGTGATGATCCGGATGAATACAGATTTGCCGATACATTTGAGCGATGTCAGAAGTCATAGCATAAACAAAGGTGCGGAAACGCAAAATAATAAGAGATTGTCTTGTATAGTAGGTCCAGTTAGTAGAACTTCATTCAATGAGATACCTTTATCGGTTTTAGCTGAAGCATCAAATACAACGCGTACCTTGGTGGTAGTACTAGATGTTTTAATTATCGGATGATGGGGCATATAATACCCAGGTCCACTATCATCCGGTACGTGTACCATGTGGCCAAGATCGATATATTCGTTCATGACTTTAATGTATTCAGCCTTTAATGAGGAATCTGAATTTAGTCTCCTCTGTAAGGATAGAAATCTTTTATAAGCTAGTTGTTTAGAATTTCCGAAATCGACATCGTCTACGCGAAAGGGTAATTTTACTACATATCTACCGTCAGTATCGCGAGTAGTATTATTTTGATAATAGGTCTCACACGTAGAATCATCAAAGGATCGAGAATCATTAGAACCTAGGTCTTCAATATTCCAAAATTTGGTTAATTGACTCGATAGATCAGTTAATTGACAAGTTACAGGAAATACATCTTTATCATTATTGACTCCCCGCTACGACCCAGCCCAGTTGTGTTTTTTGTAGTATTAAATCACAATCATTTTGTGAGCGATTAATCTGTCCGACAGATAGAAGAGAAAGTGTGGTACCTGAACCGATAAGGACATCTACAGGTCTTGGTATGTGAAATTGTGGATCAGCGAGTATTATGTTTTTAGGTATGCATATTTTATTACGTGGAAATATTTCATTCGGACTTAATTCTGCAATTTCATCAACGGTTAAAAATGACAATGTTCTTTGAAATTTATCGTTTAAAGATTTACAATTTATTTGTACGACATGTTTTGAAAGGGTTTGCATTCCATTAACAGCCCCGATTGGAATAGAACAATTTTGCATAGGAAGTTTTAATTTATAAGTCAAACTTTCAGTCATAAAATGAGCTGTTGCACAGGTATCAAGTAAAGCGCGAGCTTGTATGAATTTACCTGCTGAGTCACGCATCTGGATGAGAGCACTCATCATCAATTGAAAACGCGGTGTTCTAAGTATGGTTATATAATTATGAACGACTAGTCAAGCTGTAGATCCCTTATCATTTGTTACAGTAGCGGGTGATTCGATTTTGGCAGAATCATGTTTTGATACGTTAGCATTATTTGTTTGTTGAGTTGCATTTTGATTAATGTGCAATGCAGTATGATGGAATTTCTTACAGACTCGACATCTGCTAGAAGTGCAGTTTCCCTGGTGTACGCGAAGACAATTATTGCAGAGTTTACTAGATTTTACGAATTTTATGCGTTCTCCTACAGTTAATGCATTGAATGTGTGACATTTATAGAGTGGATGTGAATGTTTGCAACATGGGCAGGCAGAAGAGGAAGTTGTCACTAAAGCTCGAACTGGCGTGTCAGTTTTTTGTTTCTTCAAATTATTATTCGAGTGCTCATTACGTCTTCGTTTGGAAGAATGATCGGAATCGCGATGTTTATCGGGTCTGTGTGTATTAAGTCTGAAGGCAAAGTTTGAGATAAATTCACAAAATGATTCGAATGTTGGGAGAGTGTCGTTGTCAGTGAACGTTTCTTGCCATTTGTTTTTAATTTCTGATGGTAACTTATTTTCTAATATTCGTACAAGTAAGGATTCGGTAATATTAATTTGAAACGACTGTAGATTATTTATATGTTGCCGAGCATCATCTATCAACTTGTTTAAATTACTTGTTGTTGGGATCGAAATTGTATTAAGATTAAGTATCGAGTCATAATGTTTACAAATAAATGTTCTTTTTTTCTGATATGTTTTAGTTAAAAATCCCATGCTTTAATATAATTCTCTGCACTCGCATCAAAAGCGCTAGCTTGTTAGTTGCTGAGCCAATTAAACATCCGCGGAGGTATAAAAATTTGTTTAGATCATCAAGATCATTACGTGTATCAATAAGTGTTTTTAAATGTGTTTTTGAAAGATAGCCAATTTTCAAAATTACCATCGAATTTAGGTAAATCAGTAGTAGGGAGTTTAGCAAGTCGTTGAGTCTCAACAAAGGTAGTATTTCCCGCTGTAGTATTATTCGTACTAATGTTTGCATTATGTGAATTATTATGGTTAGTTCTATTCAATTGAGTTAACTTTTCAAATTGATCCATAAGATCGTAAAATAATGTACGAACGTCTTCCGCGAGATTTACACTTTTTAATTCAACACTTAAAAAAATTTCAAACTCGGGGACTTTGAAATTTTTTGACGGTGTAAACTCGGCATACGTCATACACTAGAACATGGTGTCTTAATTTCAATAAATTTATCAGTTTCTGGTAGTTTGTAGCCAATTGTTATTGATAAATTGAAAAAAATTTTTAAATCAATACTTAAAAAAATTTCAAACTCTGGGACTTAGAAATTTTTTGACAGTGTAAACTCGGCATACGCCATACACTAGAACATGGTGTCTTAATTTCAATAAATTTATCAGTTTCTGGCAGTTTGTAGCCAATTGTTATTGATAAATTAAAAATTGATAAATTAAAAAAAATTTTTAAATCAATACTGTTAGAAAAATTTCAAACTCGAGGATTTTAAGAAAATTTTCTGTGTATACGCGGCGTATACTTTGGATGAATTCGACACGTATACACTATGTATACTTGGTGTATACTGAGCATAAACCGATCCGCTAGGGGACCTTTTTATCGTGTCTTTAAAAATAAATTTAAAAATCATTTTACCAGCTTTTGCAGCATCCTTCACTCCATCCATTTCGGACATAGTTTTTTCTCTGAAATAAAATAAATAAAACAAATAAAAATAAAACAAGTAAATAAAATAAATAAATAAAAATTAGTAAATTAACAACATAAAATAAATAAAAAATTAAATGGGGCATTCCATGCGAAATGGGAAAATAACTAAAATTTTAAAATTTCTCTAATTAATTCTAATTTTATCCCTGATAAAACAGAATGATTTGATATGATAAAGAATGATTAAAAAATTAATCATTTTTGATGATTTCAAATCATGTAAATCATTTTCGAAATTTCACAATGAATCATTATGAATCATTTTGAATAATGGGAAATAGGCAGTATATGAAATGATTAAAAATGATTAAAAATTTTTAATCATTTCAAAACATTTCTAATCCTGAAATAATGTTCAAATTTTTGTCTCCAGTTATGATTAAAAATGATTCAACTAGTATTTAAATTTTTAAATCATGTGAAATCATTACTAATCCTAAAATACTTTCTGAATTTTAGTTACCAGTTATGATTGAAAATGATTCGGTCAGTATTAAAAATTTTTAATCATTTTATATCCTTTTTAATCGTAAAATAATGCTCGAATTTTTTTCGCCAGTTATGATTGACTATGATTAGGTCAGTATATGAAATTTTGAATCATTTTTAATCCTGAAATAATGCTTGAATTTTTATTACCGGCAATGATTAAAAATAATTCAGCTAGTATTAAAAATTTTGAATTATGTTAAATCATTGCAAATCCTAAAATACTTTCTGAATTTTTGTTTCTAGTTATGATTGAAAATGATTCGGTAACTATTAAAAATTTTTAATCATCCTCAATCTTTTTTAATCGTGAAAAAATGATCGAATTTAATCACTGGTTATGATTGATTATGATTCGGTTAGTATTAAAAATTTGGAATCATGTTAAATCATTGCAAATCCTAAAATACTTTCTGAATTTTTGTTACTAGTTATGATAAAAAATGATTCGGTCAATATTAAAAATTTTTAATTATTCTAAATCTTTTTCAATCGTGGAATAATGCTCGAATTTTTTTCACGGGTTATGATTGAACATCATTGTACATCATTGTACATCATTTTCAAAATTAATCATTCATTATTTCAAATCGTTGTTAATACTATTTTCGGCTTGGAAAATATCTGGAGACAGAGTGATTTGGAAGTATTTTGAATTTTTAATAGTCATCATCATAATGGTTATTGAAATAATATTTGAATTTATTCTTCAGCACTGAATTCTAGTCTCACCACTTTGAAATTTTCTGCATTTTAATTTTTTACCTTACGATTTTATTGCGATATTCTCTCATTGTTAAATTCCGAATGAAATTTCACTTTCATAACTCGGAGTAAAACGTAAAATTTTTTTTCAACTACAAAAATTGGAAAAATAATTACAATTTGAAAAAAATTCTTTAATTAAATAAAAAAAAAAAAAAAATAAAAGGCTACATTAATTTTCACACCAACAACAACTATTTCTTACTTTTATTTACCAGCCCGAATAAAAAAAATTATCTATAATTGTATATACTGATATATTAATATACATGAAAAATGGCCCGATATAAATATATATTATTGTATAGAATCACATATAATTATGTAGAATTATATATGATTATTTCCATAGAAATGAAAAAAATTTGGCGTGCACGAGAACCGAACCACGGACCTGACGCTTGAAAAACTAATTCACTATTTTTTTTTTAAAGAAGTTTATTTGCTTATGAAAATCCATTTACTAATTCACTACCTGTTTACTTATATATAAGACTTACTTATATATTAGAGTTTGTAAAAACTAGAAGTAATGCAAATCGTATACATGATTGATTTGTAGTGAACAAAATTTTTTATAAAATTTATAAATTATTAATATATATATATATATATATATATATATATATATATATATATATAGCAAGCTAGCTTTATATATATATATATATATATATATATACATATATATATATATATATATATTATATAATGATATCTAATGGATATAATGATATCTAATGGATATAATTATATATAATGAAATTTTTAAGATGCTCCATTGCTTTGTAACGGGTGCTTTTCCACTCATTGGCCCCTTAATTAATTTAATAGAAATAAAACAATACCTAGCAAAAATGATTCTAAATTAACAAGGGCGCCACCCGGATTTTTCAATGCGGTTCCTGGAACCGAAAACCAGAGCTGAGTTTAATAATCTACAGGAAGAGAGAGTGGAGGAAGGTGGTCTGAAAGAAATAAATTTTTATTTAACAAAAATGACTGGTATTTATTTAACAACAAAATAGAATAACAACTCGTGCCAATTTCGAGCTTAAATTTCCAAAATAAGTTTCAGGAAAAATTCAAATCTATATAAATTTCCAAATAATTTTCAAAATAGAATTTGTAATTAAATTTCGAAAGCTAAATTTCTAAAAAAACTCTGAAATATTTTGGAATAATAATTATTAAAAAATATAAAAAATATAATCTACCAAAGAAAATTTTATTTAACAAAAATGACCGGTATTTATTTAACAACAAAATAGAATGACAACTCGTGTCCTCGCACGTACAATTAACAACTTAAGACTACAGCCTAACTAACGGCTGACCAGGACTTCTTAAAACTAACAAAAATTCTTAATCCTACAGTACCCTCATATGGAGCGTTTATACTGCAGTTTCTAAGTCGCGCTGTCTACCGGACCCTCACGCTCTATCAAAATTCTTAATCCTGACGGTACCCTCTTATGGAGCATCTATACCACAGTTTCTATCTTACTACCGTGGTACTTCACTTGGCGTCTATACCACGGCTTCTAACTTACTACCGTTGTACCCCACTTGGCGTCTATACAACGGCTTCTAACTTACTACCGTTGTACCCCACTTGGCGTCTATACAACGGCTTCTAGGATTTCTCGCTCCGGAGTCAGATGGACTCAAGCGTGCTCAACGTGCCTCTTGAGCGGTACTATCTCACACACACATTACCCACGCGTCTCCACACACATATCCCGCTCACACACACAACTGACTCTATTTTACTTTTATTTCCGGATTACAAAATTACTCCAAAAAAGTCAACGTTCAATTCTTACTAAAATTATTCAGTCATTAGCTTACAATAAAACTCATGAATTATCCTCACGATTAATAAATTTACTTCTTAAAATTTCCGGCTTAAAACCGACGCTTCTTTTATTCCAAATTTAACACGAGCTTAACTCTGCGCATTAACTTAAATTCTTTCGAAGAACATTCTTTATAAAATTAACTAAATTTTTACTCGGACGTAATCCACACAATAAGTAGTTTTACAAAGAATTTTACCGGAATAATGGTATTAAATTTTACTTATTATAATTTTCACAGGCTTCAATTTCAATATAAGATTTAACCGCGTGGAATTTCCGACTAGACAATTATTATTATTGTTATTGTCGACTGGATAATTAATTAACAACAATTTTATCTCGATGTAAAAATAAATTCCGAAAATCATCCACTGTTATTTCAATTTCTAATTTCGTCGCAATTTTCTTAATACTTAATTTTCCAAATAATAAAATAGTTTCCAAAATTAATACGATATCAATATTTAATTCAAGATAATAAATAGTCTTAATAAAAGATAAATCAATTGTTGTAAATAGTAATAATGATCCAGTTGTTAATTTTACGATTTATTGCGTAATAAAATTCATAAGGAATTTGCGCGCTCAAAATGGATGCCGGCGTTCGTTACCGCGTAGCACGTTTTGACCTCGGGTACCGAATACTATGTCGTGTCGATTGGAACCTTCTCGGTGTTCAGAATTTAATTAATATAAAATATATTTATTTAAACCAATCTCAAGATGTTAATAATTATTAACCAGCTGTATTAATAAAATTAATTATTCACGACTTGCAAACTCAAGAGGTCTAGAACATTCCTCAGGTATAAACCCCCAGGAGGAACGCTTCCAGCAATTAACGAATCAATTCAATTAAATAATTAATTATTATTGAGCAAAATTATTAAACAATTGAATTATCCAAACTTGAATAAATAAAATGAGAAGTAGTGTATTTGATGAGCCGGGTATATGGCCCCAAGGCTCATCATTACCAAAGTCCAATACCTGGTATAAATTTGGTTGAAGAAACTCTATGGTTGATACTCGCTTCCTTCTTTGGACTTCTTGATGTTACTCGTTCCAACACTTTACTACTTCTCCGGACACCACGCATGGCTCGTCTATATAACGACCCCAAAAATACCCCCTCCTGCTCTCTCTCTAGGCCCGAAGATCGATGCGCTCAAATGCTAGTCGAAAAGTTATCGATCTCTGGCGACTTATCGATTAAGGGTAATTTACCCTGTTACAGCTTTAAAATTTATAATTACTTTAAAATTAAAAAAGAATAGAAGTAGAATCAGAGTTAGAAGCTCTAATTTTGATGGAATTATTTGTTTAGTATATGGAACTATATATTGCTGGAGGGCTTGGGTAATAATTTTATGACTGGACAAAATTATTAATTTCGTGAAATCCAATTTTTCTATGAAGTAAAACAGTTCCTTTTTCATTACTTGATTTGCAAAGTACTATAGATTAAAAAATTTTTAATCATTGAAGCAATAGTGTTCGTTCTCAATTTAATTAAATTAATTGATGCTTAGTAATTTCTCACATATAATTAATATTTAACATAGTTAA